>NW_028132778.1:0-111000 GCF_964374135.1 Grampus griseus | reverse complement strand
TCAATATCGCAGAATGCGAAAAATGGATAAAGAAGTTGTGGTACTTACGTACAATGCAATATCGCTCAGGAATGAAATCTATGTCATCAGGCCCGTAGCAGCATAATGAGTGGATTCAGGTACGATGATTCTAACTGAAATAAGTCACACAGAAAAAGAAACATCATAAGATATCACGAATACACGGAATGTAAACTTGGCTACACAGGAACTGAATTACAAAACAGAACAGGGTCTCAAATTTAGAAAACCAACTTATGCTTGCTTAAGGGGAAAGGTGAGTTGGGGTGCTGCATAAAACCAGAGATTGAAATGAGCACAGATACCATTCCATAAGCCAAATATGTAATAGACAAGAGCTACTCCTTGTTCAACGAAATGGACTCAACACCCCATATTAAATGCCTAAGAGTATACCTGACTAGTAGGAATCTTAAAACCTATGGATTGCTATGTCTCCAAAAGAGAATCAAGCGTGTGTACAGCAGCATAAACGCCACAGTGATAGGTTTGGTGAGGTTCGGTGAGCAAATGCAGACCCTTTGAAGTCATATTGCATGGTAACCATTCCATGGGTGTCAACTCTCCAGATCGAAGGGATTCTTCCTTCAGCTAAAACATGCATGTGGAACCCAGAGTATGATCCACCGTGTGATCGGGAAACGTGTTCAAATGTGTCTCAGTTTTCGTCCCCTGGTACTCGGGTGCAACATTCCAGACGCTTTACTAACACTCTCCCCACTTGGAGAGTCAGTGCCTTGAACCTCCTGTTTGGCCCAGTTTGCAATTTCTGCGGAAGATGAACAGGAATAGGGAGAACCAATGAGAGACTAGCTGGAGGTGTCTGGACGGGCAAATTTAACTCTCATTTCCCACCAGGAAGGGGAATTAACCAAAGGCTCAGCATGCCGTGTCGGAACCAGATTAGGCCCTGAAGCAATCCTGCGGTGCTGCGGCCAGCTCACAAGAAAGCGAGTTGAAGAAAGGAGCTCAGGGGCACTGTAATTCACAAACCTGCAGAGTTATAAATGACAGCTATCGTCCAAAAATATATTGAAGTAAGGCTGCCAAGAGGACTTGAAAGCGGGGCAGAATTGCAAGAAACCAATTTCAGGAGGTAGACTGGAATTGCATTTAAAGCATAGGAAAAGACGCAGAACGTCCACAGTGATGCACTTGGCCAAAAAGGGCGTATGCGTTTTTTCCTGAATATATTCAGGAAAAAACGCATACGCCCTTTTTGGCCAACCAAGCAAGCTTGCAAAGGAAATCTGCACTACAATGAAGTCTCACTTCCCCCCGGTCAAAAGGGCAATCTGAAAAAAGTGTAAAATCCAGAAAGGCAGGACAGTCCATGGAGAACTAGGGGCCTTGTTATGCTGATGGGCGGGTTGTAAATTGCCACCCGCCACTCTGGAGAAGTGTATGGTGTTTCCTGAAAAATCTAAAAAACAAAGCAACAGAGCCTAGGGCACTTCCACTTATGGTCCTATAGCTTAGGGAAATTAAAATCAAAAAGACACAGCCACCCCAAAGTTTGGGACGGCTCTGTTTACTAGAACCTCGTTTACGGTACAAGTTCAATATCGCAGAAACTGAAAACTGGATAAAGAAGTTGTGGTTCTTACGTACAATGCAATATCACTCAGCAATGAAATCTATGTCATCAGGCCCGTAGCAGCATAATGAGTGGATTCAGGTACGATGATTCTAACTGAAATAAGTCACACAGAAAAAGAAACATCATAAGATATCACGAATACACGGAATGTAAACTTGGTTACACAGGAACTGAATTACAAATCAGAACAGGGTCTCAAATTTAGAAAACCAACTTATGCTTGCTTAAGGGGAAAGGTGAGTTGGGGTGCTGCATAAAACCAGAGATTGAAATGAGCACAGATACCATTCCATAAGCCAAATATGTAATAGACAAGAGATACACCTTGCTCAACGAAATGGACTCAACACCCCATATTAAATGCCTAAGAGTATACCTGACTAGTAGGAATCTTAAAACCTATGGATTGCTATGTTCCGAAAGAGAATCAAGTGTGTGTACAGCGGCATAAACGCAGCAGTGATAGGATTGGTGAGGTTCGGTGTGCAAATGCAGACCCTTTGAAGTCATATTGCATGGTAGCCATTCCATGGGTCTCAAGTCTCCAGGTTGAAGGGATTCTTCCTTCAGCTAAAACATGCATGTGGAACCCAGAGTATGATCCACCGTGTGATCGGGAAACGTGTTCAAATGTGTCTCAGTTTTCGTCCCCTTTTACTCGGGTGCAACATTCCAGACGCTTTACTAACACTCTCCCCACTTGGAGAGTCAGTGCCTTGAACCTCCTGTTTGGCCCAGTTTGCAATTTCTGCGGAAGAGGAACAGGAATAGGGAGAACCAATGAGAGACTAGCTGGAGGTGTCTGGACGGGCTAATTTAACTCTCATTTCCCACCAGGAAGAGGAATTAACCAAAGGCTCAGCGTGCCGTGCCGGAACCAGATTAGGCCCTGAAGCAATCCTGCGGTGTTGCGGCCAGCTCACAAGAAAGCGAGTTGAGGAAAGGAGCTCAGGGGCACTGTAATTCACAAACCTGCAGAGTTATAAATGACAGCTATCGTCCAAAAATATATTGAAGTAAGGCTGCCAAGAGGACTTGAAAGCGGGGCAGAATTGCAGGAAACCGATTTCAGGAGGTAGACTGGAATTGCATTTAAAGCATAGGAAAAGACGCAGAACGTCCACAGTGATGCACTTGGCCAAAAAGGGCGTATGCGTTTTTTCCTGAATATATTCAGGAAAAAACGCATACGCCCTTTTTGGCCAACCAAGCAAGCTTGCAAAGGAAATCTGCACTACAATGAAGTCTCACTTCCCCCCCCCCACCCCCGGTCAAAAGGGCCATCTGAAAAAAGTGTAAAATCCAGAAAGGCAGGACAGTCCATGGAGAACTGGGGGCCTTGTTATGCTGATGGGCGGGATGTAAATTGCCACCCGCCACTCTGGAGAAGTGTATGGTGTTTCCTGAAACATCTAAAAAACAAAGCAACAGAGCCTAGGGCACTGCCACTTATTGTCCTATAGCTTAGGGAAATTAAAATCAAAAAGACACAGCCACCCCAAAGTTTGGGACGGCTCTGTTTACTAGAACCTAATTTACGGCACAAGTTCAATATCGCAGAATGCGAAAAATGGATAAAGAAGTTGTGGTACTTACGTACAATGCAATATCGCTCAGCAATGAAATCTATGTCATCAGGCCCGTAGCAGCATAATGAGTGGATTCAGGTACGATGATTCTAACTGAAATAAGTCACACAGAAAAAGAAACATCATAAGATATCACTAATACACGGAATGTAAACTTGGCTACACAGGAACTGAATTACAAAACAGAACAGGGTCTCAAATTTAGAAAACCAACTTATGCTTGCTTAAGGGGAAAGGTGAGTTGGGGTGCTCCATAAAACCAGAGATTGAAATGAGCACAGATACCGTTCCATAAGCCAAATATGTAATAGACAAGAGCTACTCCTTGCTCAACGAAATGGACTCAACACCCCATATTAAACGCCTAAGAGTATACCTGACTAGTAAGAATCTTAAAACCTATGGATGGATATGTCTCTGAAAGAGAATGAAGCGTGTGTACAGCAGCATAAACGCAACAGTGATAGGATTGGTGAGGTTCGGTGAGCAAATGCAGACCCTTTGAAGTCATATTGCATGGGCCATTCCATGGGTGTCATCTCTCCAGATCGAAGGGATTCTTCCTTCAGCTAAAACATGCATGTGGAACCCAGAGTATGATCCACCGTGTGATCGGGAAACGTGTTCAAATGTGTCTCAGTTTTCGTCCCCTGGTACTCGGGTGCAACATTCCAGACACTTTACTAACACTCTCCCCACTTGGAGAGTCAGTGCCTTGAACCTCCTGTTTGGCCCAGTTTGCAATTTCTGCGGAAGATGAACAGGAATAGGGAGAACCAATGAGAGACTAGCTGGAGGTGTCTGGACGGGTAATTTTAACTCTCATTTCCCACCAGGAAGGGGAATTAACCAAAGGCTCAGCGTGCCATGCCGGAACCAGATTAGGGCCTGAAGCAATCCTGCCTTGTTGCGGCCAGCTCACAAGAAAGCAGGTTGAAGAAAGGAGCTCAGGAGCACTGTAATTCACAAACCTGCAGAGTTATAAATGACAGTTATCGTCCAAAAATATATTGAAATCAGGATGCCAAGAGGACTTGAAAGCGGGGCAGAATTGCAGGAAACATTTCAGGAGGTAGACTGGAATTGCATTTTAAGCATAGGAAAAGAGGCAGAACGTCCACAGTGATGCACTTGGCCAAAAAGGGCGTATGCGTTTTTTCCTGAATATACTCAGGAAAAAACACATACGCCCTTGTTGGCCAACCAAGCAAGCTTGCAAAGGAAATCTGCACTACAATGAAGTCTCACTTCCTCCCCGGTCAAAAGGGCCATCAGAAAAAAGTGTAAAATCCAGAAAGGCAGGACAGGCCATGGAGAACTGGGGGCCTTGTAACGCTGATGGGCGGGATGTAAATTGCCACCCGCCACTCTGGAGAAGTGTATGGTGTTTCCTGAAACATCTAAAAAACAAAGCAACAGAGCCTAGGGCACTTCCACTTATGGTCCTATAGCTTAGGGAAATTAAAATCAAAAAGACACAGTCACCCCGAAGTTTGGGACGGCTCTGTTTACTAGAACCTCGTTTACGGTACAAGTTCAATATCGCAGAAAGCGAAAAGTGGATAAAGAAGTTGTGGTACTTACGTACAATGCAATATCACTCAGCAATGAAATCTATGTCATCAGGCCCGTAGCAGCATAATGAGTGGATTCAGCTACGATGATTCTAACTGAAATAAGTCACACAGAAAAAGAAACATCATAAGATATCACTAATACATGGAATGTAAACTTGGCTACACAGGAACTGAATTACAAAACAGAACACGGTCTCAAATTTAGAAAACCAACTTATGCTTGCTTAAGGGGAAAGGTGAGTTGGGGTGCTCCATAAAACCAGAGATTGAAATGAGCACAGATATCATTCCATAAGCCAAATATGTAATAGACAAGAGCTACTCCTTGTTCAACGAAATGGACTCAACACCCCATATAAAATGCCTAAGAGTATACCTGACTAGTAGTAATCTTAAAACCTATGGATTGCTATGTCTCCGAAAGATAATCAAGCCTGTGTACAGCGGCATAAACGCAGCAGAGATAGGATTTGTGAGGTTCGGTGAGCAAATGCAGACCCTTTGAAGTGATATTGCATGGTAGCCATTCCATGGGTCTCAACTCTCCAGGTTGAACGGATTCTTCCTTCAGCTAAAACATGCATGTGGAACCCAGAGTATGATCCACCGTGTGATCGGGAAACGTGCTCAAATGTGTCTCAGTTTTCGTCGCCTGGTACTCGGGTGTAACATTCCAGACGCTTTACTAACACGCTCCCCACTTGGAGAGTCAGTGCCTTGAACCTCCTGTTTGGCCTAGTTTACAATTTCTGCGGAAGATGAACAGGAATAGGGAGAACCAATGAGAGACTAGCTGGAGGTGTCTGGACGGGCAAATTTAACTCTCATTTCCCACCAGGAAGAGGAATTAACCAAAGGATCAGCGTGCCGTGTCGGAACCAGATTAGGCCCTGAAGCAATCCTGCGGTGTTGCGGACAGCTCACAAGAAAGGGAGTTGAAGAAAGGAGCTCAGGGGCACTGTAATTCACAAACCTGCAGAGTTATAAATGACAGCTATCGTCCAAAAATATATTGAAGTAAGGCTGCCAAGAGGACTTGAAAGCGGGGCAGAATTGCAGGAAACCGATTTCAGGAGGTAGACTGGAATTGCATTTAAAGCATAGGAAAAGAGGCAGAACGTCCACAATGATGCACTTGGCCAAAAAGGGCGTATGCGTTTTTTCCTGAATATACTCAAGAAAAAACGCATACGCCCTTTTTGGCCAACCAAGCAAGCTTGCAAAGGAAATCTGCACTAGAATGAAGTCTCACTTCCCCCCCGGTCAAAAGGGTCATCAGAAAAAAGTGTAAAATCCAGAAAGGCAGGACAGGCCATGGAGAACTGGGGGCCTTGTTATGCTGATGGGCGGGATGTAAATTGCCACCCGCCACTCTGGAGAAGTGTATGGTGTTTCCTGAAACATCTAAAAAACAAAGCAACAGAGCCTAGGGCACTTCCACTTATGGTCCTATAGCTTAGGGAAATTACAATCAAAAAGACACAGCCACCCCAAAGTTTGGGATGGCTCTGTTTACTAGAACCTAATTTACGGCACAAGTTCAATATCGCAGAATGCGAAAAATGGATAAAGAATTTGTGGTACTTACGTACAATGCAATATCGCTCAGCAATGAAATCTATGTCATCAGGCCGGTAGCAGCATAATGAGTGGATTCAGGTACGATGATTCTAACTGAAATAACTCACAATGAAAAAGAAACATCATAAGATATCACTAATACACTGAATGTAAACTTGGCTACACAGGAACTGAATTACAAAACAGAACACGGTCTCAAATTTAGAAAACCAACTTATGCTTGCTTAAGGGGAAAGGTGAGTTGGGGTGCTCCATAAAACCAGAGATTGAAATGAGCACAGATACCGTTCCATAAGCCAAATATGTAATAGACAAGAGCTACTCCTTGCTCAATGAAATGGACTCAACACCCCATATTAAACGCCTAAGAGTATACCTGACTTGTAAGGATCTTAAAACCTATGGATGGATATGTCTCTGAAAGAGAATGAAGCATGTGTACAGCAGCATAAACGCAACAGTGATAGGATTGGTGAGGTTCGGTGAGCAAATGCAGACCCTTTGAAGTCATATTGCATGGGCCATTCCATGGGTGTCAACTCTCCAGATCGAAGGGATTCTACCTTCAGCTAAAACATGCATGTGGAACCCAGAGTATGATCCACCGTGTGATCGGGAAACGTGTTCAAATGTGTCTCAGTTTTCGTCCCCTGGTACTCGGGTGCAACATTCCAGATGCTTTACTAACACTCTCCCCACTTGGAGAGTCAGTGCCTTGAACCTCCTGTTTGGCCCAGTTTGCAATTTCTGCGGAAGATGAACAGGAATAGGGAGAACCAATGAGAGACTAGCTGGAGGTGTCTGGACGGGCAAATTTAACTCTCATTTCCCACCAGGAAGAGGAATTAACCAAAGGCTCAGCGTGCCGTGCCGGAACCAGATTAGGCCCTGAAGCAATCCTGCGGTGTTGCGGCCAGCTCACAAGAAAGCGAGTTGAAGAAAGGAGCTCAGGGGCACTGTAATTCACAAACCTGCAGAGTTATAAATGACAGCTATCATCCAAAAATATATTGAAGTAAGGCTGCCAAGAGGACTTGAAAGCGGGGCAGAATTGCAGGAAACCGATTTCAGGAGGTAGACTGGAATTGCATTTAAAGCATAGGAAAAGAGGCAGAACGTCCACAGTGATGCACTTGGCCAAAAAGGGCGTATGCGTTTTTCCCTGAATATATTCAGGAAAAAACGCATACGCCCTTTTTGGCCAACCAAGCAAGCTTGCAAAGGAAATCTGCACTACAATGAAGTCTCACTTCCCCCCCCCCCCCCCCGGTCAAAAGGGCCATCTGAAAAAAGTGTAAAATCCAGAAAGGCAGGACAGTCCATGGAGAACTGGGGGCCTTGTTATGCTGATGGGCGGGATGTAAATTGCCACCCGCCACTCTGGAGAAGTGTATGGTGTTTCCTGAAACATCTAAAAAACAAAGCAACAGAGCCTAGGGCACTTCCACTTATGGTCCTATAGCTTAGGGAAATTAAAATCAAAAAGACACAGCCACCCCAAAGTTTGGGACGGCTCTGTTTACTAGAACCTAATTTACGGCACAAGTTCAATATCGCAGAATGCGAAAAATGGATAAAGAAGTTGTGGTACTTACGTACAATGCAATATCGCTCAGCAATGAAATCTATGTCATCAGGCCCGTAGCAGCATAATGAGTGGATTCAGGTACGATGATTCTAACTGAAATAAGTCACACAGAAAAAGAAACATCATAAGATATCTCTAATACACGGAATGTAAACTTGGCTACACAGGAACTGAATTACAAAACAGAACAGGGTCTCAAATTTAGAAAACCAACTTATGCTTGCTTAAGGGGAAAGGTGAGTTGGGGTGCTCCATAAAACCAGAGATTGAAATGAGCACAGATACCGTTCCATAAGCCAAATATGTAATAGATAAGAGCTACTCCTTGCTCAACGAAATGGACTCAACACCCCATATTAAACGCCTAAGAGTATACCTGACTAGTAAGAATCTTAAAACCTATGGATGGATATGTCTCTGAAAGAGAATGAAGCGTGTGTACAGCAGCATAAACGCAACAGTGATAGGATTGGTGAGGTTCGGTGAGCAAATGCAGACCCTTTGAAGTCATATTGCATGGGCCATTCCATGGGTGTCATCTCTCCAGATCGAAGGGATTCTTCCTTCAGCTAAAACATGCATGTGGAACCCAGAGTATGATCCACCGTGTGATTGGGAAACGTGTTCAAATGTGTCTCAGTTTTCGTCCCCTGGTACTCGGGTGCAACATTACAGACGCTTTACTAACACTCTCCCCACTTGGAGAGTCAGTGCCTTGAACCTCCTGTTTGGCCCAGTTTGCAATTTCTGCGGAAGATGAACAGGAATAGGGAGAACCAATGAGAGACTAGCTGGAGGTGTCTGGACGGGCAAATTTAACTCTCATTTCCCACCAGGAAGGGGAATTAACCAAAGGCTCAGCGTGCCGTGCCGGAACCAGATTAGGGCCTGAAGCAATCCTGCCTTGTTGCGGCCAGCTCACAAGAAAGCAGGTTGAAGAAAGGAGCTCAGGAGCACTGTAATTCACAAACCTGCAGAGTTATAAATGACAGTTATCGTCCAAAAATATAGTGAAATCAGGCTGCCAAGAGGACTTGAAAGCGGGGCAGAGTTGCAGGAAACTGATTTCACGAGGTAGACTGGAATTGCATTTTAAGCATAGGAAAAGAGGCAGAACGTCCACAGTGATGCACTTGGCCAAAAAGGGCGTATGCGTTTTTTCCTGAATATATTCAGGAAAAAACGCATACGCCCTTTTTGGCCAACCAAGCAAGCTTGCAAAGGAAATCTGCACTACAATGAAGTCTCACTTCCCCCCAGTCAAAAGGGCAATCTGAAAAAAGTGTAAAATCCAGAAAGGCAGGACAGTCCATGGAGAACTGGGGGCCTGGTTATGCTGATGGGCGGGATGTAAATTGCCACCCGCCACTCTGGAGAAGTGTATGGTGTTTCCTGAAAAATCTAAAAAACAAAGCAACAGAGCCTAGGGCACTTCCACTTATGGTCCTATAGCTTAGGGAAATTAAAATCAAAAAGACACAGCCACCCCAAAGTTTGGGACGGCTCTGTTTACTAGAACCTCGTTTACGGTACAAGTTCAATATCGCAGAAACTGAAAACTGGATAAAGAAGTTGTGGTACTTACGTACAATGCAATATCGCTCAGCAATGAAATCTATGTCATCAGGCCCGTAGCAGCATAATGAGTGGATTCAGGTACGATGATTCTAACTGAAATAACTCACACAGAAAAAGAAACATCAGAAGATATCACGAATACACGGAATGTAAACTTGTCTACACAGGAACTGAATTACAAAACAGAACACGGTCTCAAATTTAGAAAACCAACTTATGCTTGCTTAAGGGGAAAGGTGAGTTGGGGTGCTCCATAAAACCAGAGATTGAAATGAGCACAGATACCATTTCATAAGCCAAATATGTAATAGATAAGAGATACTCCTTGTTCAACGAAATGGACTCAACACCCCATATTAAATGCCTAAGTGTATACCTGACTAGTAGGAATCTTAAAACCTACAGACTGCTATGTCTCCAAAAGAGAATCAAGCGTGTGTACAGCGGCATAAACACAGCAGTGATAGGATTGGTGAGGTTCGGTGAGCAAATGCAGACCCTTTCAAGTCATGTTGCATGGTAGCCATTCCATGGGTCTCAAGTCTCCAGGTTGAAGGGATTCTTCCTTCAGCTAAAACATGCATGTGGAACCCAGAGTATGATCCACCGTGTGATCGGGAAACGTGTTCAAATGTGTCTCAGTTTTCATCCCCTGGTACTCGGGTGCAACATTCCAGACGCTTTACTAACACTCTCCCCACTTGGAGAGTCAGTGCCTTGAACCTCCTGTTTGGCCCAGTTTGCAATTTCTGCGGAAGATGAACAGGAATAGGGAGAACCAATGAGAGACTAGCTGGAGGTGTCTGGACGGGCAAATTTAACTCTTATTTCCCACCAGGAAGAGGAATTAACCAAAGGCTCAGCGTGCCGTGCCGGAACCAGATTAGGGCCTGAAGCAATCCTGCGGTGTTGCGGCCAGCTCACAAGAAAGCGAGTTGAAGAAAGGAGCTCAGGGCCACTGTAATTCACAAACCTGCAGAGTTATAAATGACAGCTATCGTCCAAAAATATTTTGAAGTCAGGCTGCCAAGAGGACTTGAAAGCGGGGCAGAATTGCAGGAAACTGATTTCAGGAGGTAGACTGGAATTGCATTTTAAGCATAGGAAAAGAGGCAGAACGTCCACAGTGATGCACTTGGCCAAAAAGGGCGTATGCGTTTTTTCCTGAATATATTCAGGAAAAAAAGGCATACGCCCTTTTTGGAAAACCAAGCAAGCTTGCAAAGGAAATCTGCACTACAATGAAGTCTCACTTCCCCCCAGTCAAAAGGGCCATCTGAAAAAAGTGTAAAATCCAAAAAGGCAGGACAGTCCATGGAGAACTGGGGGCCTTGTTATGCTGATGGGCGGGATGTAAATTGCCACCCGCCACTCTGGAGAAGTGTATGGTGTTTCCTGAAACTTCTAAAAAACAAAGCAACAGAGGCTAGGGCACTTCCACTTATGGTCCTATAGCTTAGGGAAATTAAAATCAAAAAGACACAGCCACCCCAAAGTTTGGGACGGCTCTGTTTACTAGAACCTAATTTACGGCACAAGTTCAATATCGCAGAATGCGAAAAATGGATAAAGAAGTTGTGGTAGTTACGTAGAATGCAATATCGCTCAGCAATGAAATCTATGTCATCAGGCCCGTAGCAGCATAATGAGTGGATTCAGGTACGATGATTCTAACTGAAATAAGTCACACAGAAAAAGAAACATCATAAGATATCACTAATACACGGAATGTAAACTTGGCTACACAGGAACTGAATTACAAAACAGAACACGGTCTCAAATTTAGAAAATCAACTTACGCTTTCTTAAGGGGAAAGGTGAGTTAGGGTGCTCCATAAAACCAGAGATTGAAATGAGCCCAGATACCGTTCCATAAGCCAAATATGTAATAGACCAGAGCTACTCCTTGCTCAACGAAATGGACACAACACCCTATATTAAACGCCTAAGAGTATACCTGACTAGTAGGAATCTTAAAACCTATGGATTGCTATGTCTCCAAAAGAGAATCAAGTGTGTGTACAGCGGCATAAACGCAGCAGTGATAGGATTGGTGAGGTTCGGTGAGCAAATGCAGACCCTTTGAAGTCATATTGCATGGTAGCCATTCCATGGGTCTCAACTCTCCAGGTTGAAGGGATTCTTCCTTCAGCTAAAACATGCATGTGGAACCCAGAGTATGATCCACCGTGAGATCGGGAAACGTGTTCAAATGTGTCTCAGTTTTCATCCCCTGGTACTCGGGTGCAACATTCCAGACGCTTTACTAACACTCTCCCCACTTGGAGAGTCAGTGCCTTGAACCTCCTGTTTGGCCCAGTTTGCAATTTCTGCGGAAGATGAACAGGAATAGGGAGGACCAATGAGAGACTAGCTGGAGGTGTCTGGACGGGCAAATTTAACTCTCATTTCCCACCAGGAAGAGGAATTAACCAAAGGCTCAGCGTGCCGTGCCAGAACCAGATTAGGGCCTGAAGCAATCCTGCGGTGTTGCAGCCAGCTCACAAGAAAGCGAGTTGAAGAAAGGAGCTCAGGGGCACTGTAATTCACAAACTTGCAGAGTTATAAATGACAGCTATGCTCCAAAATATACTGAAGTCAGGCTGCCAAGACGACTTGAAAGCGGGGCACAATTGCAGGAAACTGATTTCAGGAGGTAGATTGGAATTGCATTTTAAGCATAGGAAAAGAGGCAGAACGTCCACAGTGATGCACTTGGCCAAAAAGGGCATATGCGTTTTTTCCTGAATATATTCAGGAAAAAACGCATACGCACTTTTTGGCCAACCAAGCAAGCTTGCAAAGGAAATCTGCACTACAATGAAGTCTCACTTCCCCCCGGTCAAAAGGGCCATCTGAAAAAAGTGTAAAATCCAGAAAGGCAGAACAGTCCATGGAGAACTGGGGGCCTTGTTATGCTGATGGGTGGGATGTAAATTGCCACCCGCCACTCTGGAGAAGTGTATGGTGTTTCCTGAAACATCTAAAAAACAAAGCAACAGAGCCTAGGGCACTTCCACTTATGGTCCTATAGCTTAGGGAAATTACAATCAAAAAGACACAGCCACCCCAAAGTTTGGGACGGCTCTGTTTACTAGAACCTAATTTACGGCACAAGTTCAATATCGCAGAATACGAAAAATGGATAAAGAAGTTGTGGTAGTTACGTAGAATGCAATATCGCTCAGCAATGAAATCTATGTCATCAGGCCCGTAGCAGCATAATGAGTGGATTCAGGTACGATGATTCTAACTGAAATAAGTCACACAGAAAAAGAAACATCATAAGATATCACTAATACACGGAATGTAAACTTGGCTACACAGGAACTGAATTACAAAACAGAACACGGTCTCAAATTGAGAAAACCAACTTATGCTTTCTTAAGGGGAAAGGTGAGTTAGGGTGCTCCATAAAACCAGAGATTGAAATGAGCACAGATACCGTTCCATAAGCCAAATATGTAATAGACAAGAGCTACTCCTTGTTCAACGAAATGGACTCAACACCCCATATTAAATGCCTAAGAGTATACCTTACAATAGGAATCTTAAAACCTATGGATTGCTATGTCTCCAAAAGGGAATCAAGCGTGTGTACAGTGGCATAAACGCAGCAGTGATAGGATTGGTGTGGTTCGGTGAGCAAATGCAGACCCTTTGAAGTCATATTGCATGGTAGCCATTCCATGGGTCTCAACTCTCCAGGTTGAAGGGATTCTTCCTTCAGCTAAAACATGCATGTGGAACCCAGAGTATGATCCACCGTGTGATCGGGAAACGTGTTCAAATGTGTCTCAGTTTTCATCCCCTGGTACTCGGGTGCAACATTCCAGACGCTTTACTAACACTCTCCCCACTTGGAGAGTCAGTGCCTTGAACCTCCTGTTTGGCCCAGTTTGCAATTTCTGCGGAAGATGAACAGGAATAGGGAGAACCAATGAGAGACTAGCTGGAGGTGTCTGGACGGGCAAATTTAACTCTCATTTCCCACCAGGAAGGGGAATTAACCAAAGGCTCAGCATGCCGTGCCGGAACCAGATTAGGGCCTGAAGCAATCCTGCGGTGTTGCGGCCAGCTCACAAGAAACCGAGTTGAAGAAAGGAGCTCAGGGGCACTGTAATTCACAAACTTGCAGAGTTATAAATGACAGCTATGCTCCAAAATATACTGAAGTCAGGCTGCCAAGAGGACTTGAAAGCGGGGCAGAATTGCAGGAAACTGATTTCAGGAGGTAGACTGGAATTGCATTTTAAGCATAGGAAAAGAGGCAGAACGTCCACAGGGATGCACTTGGCCAAAAAGGGCGTATGCGTTTTTTCCTGAATATATTCAGGAAAAAACGCATACGCCCTTTTTGGCCAACCAAGCAAGCTTGCAAAGGAAATCTGCACTACAATGAAGTCTCACTTCCCCCCGGTCAAAAGGGCAATCTGAAAAAAGTGTAAAATCCAGAAAGGCGGGACAGTCCATGGAGAACTGGGGGCCTTGTTATGCTGATGGGCGGGATGTAACTTGCCACCCGCCACTCTGGAGAAGTGTATGGTGTTTCCTGAAAAATCTAAAAAACAAAGCAACAGAGCCTAGGGCACTTCCACTTATGGTCCTATAACTTAGGGAAAGTAAAATCAAACAGACACAGCCACCCCAAAGTTTGGGACGGCTCTGTTTACTAGAACCTCGTTTACGGTACAAGTTCAATATCGCAGAAACTGAAAACTGGATAAAGAAGTTGTGGTTCTTACGTACAATGCAATATCGCTCAGCAATAAAATCTATGTCATCAGGCCCGTAGCAGCATAATGAGTGGATTCAGGTACGATGATTCTAACTGAAATAAGTCACACAGAAAAAGAAACATCATAAGATATCATGAATACACGGAATGTAAACTTGGCTACACAGGAACTGAATTACAAAACAGAACAGGGTCTCAAATTTAGAAAACCAACTTATGCTTGCTTAAGGGGAAAGGTGAGTTGGGGTGCTCCATAAAACCAGAGATTGAAATGAGCACAGATACCATTCCATAAGCCAAATATGTAATAGACAAGAGCTACTCCTTGCTCAACGAAATGGACTCAACACCCCATATTAAATGCCTAAGAGTATACCTGACTAGTAGGAATCTTAAAACCTATGGATTGCTATGTTCCGAAAGAGAATCAAGTGTGTGTACAGTGGCATAAACGCAGCAGTGATAGGATTGGTGAGGTTCGGTGAGCAAATGCAGACCCTTTGAAGTCATATTGCATGGTAGCCATTCCATGGGTCTCAAGTCTCCAGGTTGAAGGGATTCTTCCTTCAGCTAAAACATGCATGTGGAACCCAGAGTATGATCCACCGTGTGATCGGGAAACGTTTTCAAATGTGTCTCAGTTTTCGTCCCCTGGTACTCGGGTGCAACATTACAGACGCTTTACTAACACTCTCCCCACTTGGAGAGTCAGTGCCTTGAACCTCCTGTTTGGCCCAGTTTGCAATTTCTGTGGAAGATGAACAGGAATAGGGAGAACCAATGAGAGACTAGCTGGAGGTGTGTGGACGGGCAAATTTAACTCTCATTTCCCAACAGGAAGAGGAATTAACCAAAGGCTCAGCGTGCCGTGCCGGAACCAGATTAGGCCCTGAAGCAATCCTGCGGTGCTGCGTCCAGCTCACAAGAAAGCGAGTTGAAGAAAGGAGCTCAGGGGCACTGTAATTCACAAACCTGCAGAGTTATAAATGACAGCTATCGTCCAAAAATATATTGAAGTAAGGCTGCCAAGAGAACTTGAAAGCGGGGCAGAATTGCAGGAAACCAATTTCAGGAGGTAGACTGGAATTGCATTTAAAGCATAGGAAAAGACGCAGAACGTCCACAATGATGCACTTGGCCAAAAAGGGCGTATGCGTTTTTTCCTGAATATATTCAGGAAAAAACGCATACGCCCTTTTTGGCCAACCAAGGAAGCTTGCAAAGGAAATCTGCACTACAATGAAGTCTCACTTCCCCCCGGTCAAAAGGGCAATCTGAAAAAAGTGTAAAATGCAGAAAGGCAGGACAGTCCATGGAGAACTGGGGCCTTGTTATGCTGATGGGCGGGATGTAAATTGCCACCCGCCACTCTGGAGAAGTGTATGGTGTTTCCTGAAACATCTAAAAAACAAAGCAACAGAGCCTAGGGCACTTCCACTTATGGTCCTATAGCTTAGGGAAATTACAATCAAAAAGACACAGCCACCCCAAAGTTTGGGACGGCTCTGTTTACTAGAACCTAATTTACGGCACAAGTTCAATATCGCAGAATGCGAAAAATGGATAAAGAAGTTGTGGTACTTACGTACAATGCAATATCGCTCAGCAATGAAATCTATGTCATCAGGCCCGTAGCAGCATAATGAGTGGATTCAGGTACGATGATTCTAACTGAAATAAGTCACACAGAAAAGGAAACATCATAAGATATCACGAATACACGGAATGTAAACTTGGCTACACAGGAAATGAATTACAAAACAGAACACGGTCTCAAATTTAGGAAACCAACTTATGCTTTCTTAAGGGGAAAGGTGAGTTGGGGTGCTCCATAAAACCAGAGATTGAAATGAGCACAGATACCATTCCATAAGCCAAATATGTAATAGACAAGAGCTACTCCTTGCTCAACGAAATGGACTCAACACCCCATATTAAATGCCTAAGAGTATACCTGACTAGTAGGAATCTTAAAACCTATTGATTGCTATGTTCCGAAATAGAATCAAGTGTGTGTACAGCGGCATAAACGCAGCAGTGATAGGATTGGTGAGGTTTGGTGAGCAAATGCAGACCCTTTGAAGTCATATTGCATGGTAGCCATTCCATGGGTCTCAAGTCTCCAGGTTGAAGGGATTCTTCCTTCAGCTAAAACATGCATGTGGAACCCAGAGTATGATCCACCGTGTGATCGGGAAACGTGTTCAAATGTGTCTCAGTTTTCGTCCCCTGGTACTCGGGTGCAACATTACAGACGCTTTACTAACACTCTCCCCACTTGGAGAGTCAGTGCCTTGAACCTCCTGTTTGGCCCAGTTTGCAATTTCTGCGGAAGATGAACAGGGATAGGGAGAACCAATGAGAGACTAGCTGGAGGTGTCTGGACGGGCAAATTTAACTCTCATTTCCCACCAGGAAGAGGAATTAACCAAAGGCTCAGCGTGCCGTGCCGGAACCAGATTAGGGCCTGAAGCAATCCTGCCGTATTGCGGCCAGCTCACAAGAAAGCGAGTTGAAGAAAGGAGCTCAGGGGCACTGTAATTCACAAACCTGCAGAGTTATAAATGACAGCTATCGTCCAAAAATATATTGAAGTAAGGCTGCCAAGAGGACTTGAAAGCGGGGCAGAATTGCAGGAAACCAATTTCAGGAGGTAGACTGGAATTGCATTTAAAGCATAGGAAAAGACGCAGAACGTCCACAGTGATGCACTTGGCCAAAAAGGGCGTATGCGTTTTTTCCTGAATATATTCAGGAAAAAACGCATACGCACTTTTTGGCCAACCAAGCAAGCTTGCAAAGGAAATCTGCACTACAATGAAGTCTCACTTCCCCCCGGTCAAAAGGGCAATCTGAAAAAAGTGTAAAATCCAGAAAGGCAAGACAGTCCATGGAGAACTGGGGGCCTTGTTATGCTGATGGGCGGGATGTAAATTGCCACCCGCCACTCTGGAGAAGTGTATGGTGTTTCCTGAAACATCTAAAAAACAAAGCAACAGAGCCTAGGGCACTTCCACTTATGGACCTATAGCTTAGGGAAATTACAATCAAAAAGACACAGCCACCCCAAAGTTTGGGACGGCTCTGTTTACTAGAACCTAATTTACGGCACAAGTTCAATATCGCAGAATGCGAAAAATGGATAAAGAAGTTGTGGTACTTACGTACAATGCAATATCGCTCAGCAATGAAATCTATGTCATCAGGCCCGTAGCAGCATAATGAGTGTATTCAGGTACGATGATTCTAACTGAAATAAGTCACACAGAAAAAGAAACATCATAAGATATCACGAATACACGGAATGTAAACTTGGCTACACAGGAACTGAATTACAAAACAGAACACGGTCTCAAATTTAGGAAACCAACTTATGCTTGCTTAAGGGGAAAGGTGAGTTGGGGTGCTCCATAAAACCAGAGATTGAAATGAGCACAGATACCATTCCATAAGCCAAATATGTAATAGACAAGAGCTACTCCTTGCTCAACGAAATGGACTCAACACCCCATATTAAATGCCTAAGAGTATACCTGACAAGTAGGAATCTTAAAACCTATTGATTGCTATGTTCCGAAATAGAATCAAGTGTGTGTACAGCGGCATAAACGCAGCAGTGATAGGATTGGTGAGGTTTGGTGAGCAAATGCAGACCCTTTGAAGTCATATTGCATGGTAGCCATTCCATGGGTCTCAAGTCTCCAGGTTGAAGGGATTCTTCCTTCAGCTAAAACATGCATGTGGAACCCAGAGTATGATCCACCGTGTGATCGGGAAACGTGTTCAAATGTGTCTCAGTTTTCGTTCCCTGGTACTCGGGTGCAACATTACAGACGCTTTACTAACACTCTCCCCACTTGGAGAGTCAGTGCCTTGAACCTCCTGTTTGGCCCAGTTTGCAATTTCTGCGGAAGATGAACAGGGATAGGGAGAACCAATGAGAGACTAGCTGGAGGTGTCTGGACGGGCAAATTTAACTCTCATTTCCCAACAGGAAGAGGAATTAACCAAAGGCTCAGCGTGCCGTGCCGGAACCAGATTAGGGCCTGAAGCAATCCTGCCGTATTGCGGCCAGCTCACAAGAAAGCGAGTTGAAGAAAGGAGCTCAGGGGCACTGTAATTCACAAACCTGCAGAGTTATAAATGACAGCTATCGTTCAAAAATATTTTGAAGTCAGGCTGCCAAGAGGACTTGAAAGCGGGGCAGAATTGCAGGAAACTGATTTCAGGAGGTAGATTGGAATTGCATTTTAAGCATAGGAAAAGAGGCAGAACGTCCACAGTGATGCACTTGGCCAAAAAGGGCATATGCGTTTTTTCCTGAATATATTCAGGAAAAAACGCATATGCCCTTTTTGGCCAACCAAGCAAGCTTGCAAAGGAAATCTGCACTACAATGAAGTCTCACTTCCCCCCAGTCAAAAGGGCCATCTGAAAAAAGTGTAAAATCCAGAAAGGCAGAACAGTCCATGGAGAACTGGGGGCCTTGTTATGCTGATGGGCGGGATGTAAATTGCCACCCGCCACTCTGGAGAAGTGTATGGTGTTTCCTGAAACATCTAAAAAACAAAGCAACAGAGCCTAGGGCACTTCCACTTATGGTCCTATAGCTTAGGGAAATTACAATCAAAAAGACACAGCCACCCCAAAGTTTGGGACGGCTCTGTTTAGTAGAACCTAATTTACGGCACAAGTTAAATATCGCAGAATGCGAAAAATGGATAAAGAAGTTGTGGTAGTTACGTAGAATGCAATATCGCTCAGCAATGAAATCTATGTCATCAGGCCCGTAGCAGCATAATGAGTGGATTCAGGTACGATGATTCTAACTGAAATAAGTCACACAGAAAAAGAAACATCATAAGATATCACTAATACACGGAATGTAAACTTGGGTACACAGGAACTGAATTACAAAACAGAACAGGGTCTCAAATTTAGAAAACCAACTTATGCTTGCTTAAGGGGAAAGGTGAGTTGGGGTGCTCCATAAAACCAGAGATTGAAATGAGCACAGATACCGTTCCATAAGCCAAATATGTAATAGACAAGAGCTACTCCTTGTTCAACGAAATGGACTCAACACCCCATATTAAATGCCTAAGATTATACGTGACTAGTAGGAATCTTAAAACCTATGGATTGCTATGTCTCCGAAAGAGAATCAAGCATGTGTACAGCGGCATAAACGCAGCAGTGATAGGACTGGTGAGGTTCGGTGAGCAAATGCAGACCCTTTGAAGTCATATTGCATGGTAGACATTCCATGGGTCTCAACTCTCCAGGTTGAAGGGATTCTTCCTTCAGCTAAAACATGCATGTGAAACCCAGAGTATGATCCACCGTGTGATCGGGAAACGTGCTCAAATGTGTCTCAGTTTTCGTCCCCTAGTACTCGGGTGTAATATTCCATACGCTTTACTAACACGCTCCCCACTTGGAGAGTCAGTGCCTTGAACCTCCTGTTTTGCCTAGTTTGCAATTTCTGCGGAAGATGAACAGAAATAGGGAGAACCAATGAGAGACTAGCTGGAGGTGTCTGGACGGGCAAATTTAACTCTCATTTCCCACCAGGAAGAGGAATTAACCAAAGGATCAGCGTGCCGTGTCGGAACCAGATTAGGCCCTGAAGCAATCCTGCGGTGTTGCGGACAGCTCACAAGAAAGCGAGTTGAAGAAAGGAGCTCAGGGGCACTGTAATTCACAAACCTGCAGAGTTATAAATGACAGCTATCGTCCAAAAATGTATTGAAGTAAGGCTGCCAAGAGGACTTGAAAGCGGGGCAGAATTGCAGGAAACCGATTTCAGGAGGTAGACTGGAATTGCATTTAAAGCATAGGAAAAGAGGCAGAACGTCCACAATGATGCACTTGGCCAAAAAGGGCGTATGCGTTTTTTCCTGAATATACTCAGGAAAAAACGCATACGCCCTTTTTGGCCAACCAAGCAAGCTTGCAAAGGAGATCTGCACTACAATGAAGTCTCACTTCCCCCCCCGGTCAAAAGGGTCATCAGAAAAAAGTGTAAAATCCAGAAAGGCAGGACAGTCCATGGAGAACTGGGGGCCTTGTTATGCTGATGGGCGTTATGTAAATTGCCACCCGCCACTCTGGAGAAGTGTATGGTGTTTCCTTAAACATCTAAAAAACAAAGCAACAGAGGCTAGGGCACTTCCACTTATGGTCCTATAGCTTACGGAAATTAAAATCAAAAAGACACAGCCACCCCAAAGTTTGGGACGGCTCTGTTTACTGGAACCTAATTTACGGCACAAGTTCAATATAGCAGAATGCGAAAAATGGATAAAGAAGTTGTGGTACTTACGTACAATGCAATATCACTCAGCAATGAAATCTATGTCATCAGGCCCGTAGCAGCCTAATGAGTGGATTCAGGTACGATGATTCTAACTGAAATAAGTCACACAGAAAAAGAAACATCATAAGATATCACTAATACACGGAATGTAAACTTGGCTACACAGGAACTGAATTACAAAACAGAACACGGTCTCAAATTTAGAAAACCAACTTATGCTTGCTTAAGGTGAAAGGTGAGTTGGGGTGCTCCATAAAACCAGAGATTGAAATGAGCACAGATACCGTTCCATAAGCCAAATATGTAATAGACAAGAGCTACTCCTTGCTCAACGAAATGGACTCAACACCCCATATTAAACGCCTAGGAGTATACCTGACTAGTAAGAATCTTAAAACCTATGGATGGATATGTCTCTGAAAGAGAATGAAGCGTGTGTACAGCGGCATAAATGCAGCAGTGATAGGATTGGTGAGGTTCGGTGAGCAAATGCAGACCCTTTGAAGTCATGTTGCATGGTAGCCATTCCATGGGTCTCAACTCTCCAGGTTGAAGGGATTGTTCCTTCAGCTAAAACATGCATGTGGAACCCAGAGTATGATCCACCGTGTGATCGGGAAACGTGTTCAAATGTGTCTCAGTTTTCATCCCATGGTACTCGGGTGCAACATTCCAGACGCTTTACTAACACTCTCCTCACTTGGAGAGTCAGTGCCTTGAACCTCCTGCTTGGCCCAGTTTGCAATTTCTGCGGAAGAGGAACAGGAATAGGGAGTACCAATGAGAGACTAGCTGGAGGTATCTGGATGGGCAAATTTAACTCTCATTTCCCACCAGGAAGGGGAATTAACCAAAGGCTCAGCGTGCCGTGCCGGAACCAGTTTAGGCCCTGAAGCAATCATGCGGTGTTGCGGCCAGCTCACAAGAAAGTGAGTTGAAGAAAGGAGCTCAGGGGCACTGTAATTCACAAACCTGCAGAGTTATAAATGACAGCTATCGTCCAAAAATATTTTGAAGTCAGGCTGCCAAGAGGACTTGAAAGCGGGGCAGAATTGCAGGAAACCGATTTCAGGAGGTAGACTGGAATTGCATTTTAAGCATAGGAAAAGAGGCAGAACGTCCACAGTGATGCACTTGGCCAAAAAGGGCGTATGCGTTTTTTCCTGAATATACTCAGGAAAAAACGCATACGCCCTTGTTGGCCAACCAAGCAAGCTTGCAAAGGAAATCTGCACTACAATGAAGTCTCACTTCCCCCCCGGTCAAAAGGGCCATCAGAAAAAAGTGTAAAATCCAGAAAGGCAGGACAGGCCATGGAGAACTGGGGGCCTTGTAACGCTAATGGGCGGGATGTAAATTGCCACCCGCCACTCTGGAGAAGTGTATGGTGTTTCCTGAAACATCTAAAAAACAAAGCAACAGAGCCTAGGGCACTTCCACTTATGGTCCTATAGCTTAGGGAAATTAAAATCAAAAAGACACAGTCACCCCAAAGTTTGGGACGGCTCTGTTTACTAGAACCTCGTTTACGGTACAAGTTCAATATCGCAGAAAGCCTAAAGTGGATAAAGAAGTTGTGGTACTTACGTACAATGCAATATCACTCAGCAATGAAATCTATGTCATCAGGCCCGTAGCAGCATAATGAGTGGATTCAGCTACGATGATTCTAACTGAAATAAGTCACACAGAAAAAGAAACATCATAAGATATCACTAATACACGGAATGTAAACTTGGCTACACAGGAACTGAATTACAAAACAGAACAGGGTCTCAAATTTAGAAAACCAACTTATGCTTGCTTAAGGGGAAAGGTGAGTTGGGGTGCTCCATAAAACCAGAGATTGAAATGAGCACAGATACCATTCCATAAGCCAAATATGTAATAGACAAGAGCTACTCCTTGTTCAACGAAATGGACTCAACACCCCATATTAAATGCCTAAGATTATACGTGACTAGTAGGAATCTTAAAACCTATGGATTGCTATGTCTCCGAAAGAGAATCAAGCATGTGTACAGCTGCATAAACGCAGCAGTGATAGGACTGGTGAGGTTCGGTGAGCAAATGCAGACCCTTTGAAGTCATATTGCATGGTAGACATTCCATGGGTCTCAACTCTCCAGGTTGAAGGGATTCTTCCTTCAGCTAAAACATGCATGTGGAACCCAGAGTATGATCCACCATGTGATCGGGAAACGTGCTCAAATGTGTCTCAGTTTTCGTCCCCTAGTACTCGGGTGTAATATTCCAGACGCTTTACTAACACGCTCCCCACTTGGAGAGTCAGTGCCTTGAACCTCCTGTTTTGCCTAGTTTGCAATTTCTGCGGAAGATGAACAGAAATAGGGAGAACCAATGAGAGACTAGCTGGAGGTGTCTGGACGGGCAAAT
The DNA here is from genome assembly GCF_964374135.1 of Grampus griseus. Classification (NCBI taxonomy): domain Eukaryota; kingdom Metazoa; phylum Chordata; class Mammalia; order Artiodactyla; family Delphinidae; genus Grampus; species Grampus griseus. The sequence continues at coordinate 88,012 of NW_028132778.1, read as the reverse complement.
TTAACTCTCATTTCCCACCAGGAAGAGGAATTAACCAAAGGATCAGCGTGCCGTGTCGGAACCAGATTAGGCCCTGAAGCAATCCTGCGGTGTTGCGGACAGCTCACAAGAAAGCGAGTTGAAGAAAGGAGCTCAGGGGCACTGTAATTCACAAACCTGCAGAGTTATAAATGACAGCTATCGTCCAAAAATATATTGAAGTAAGGCTGCCAAGAGGACTTGAAAGCGGGGCAGAATTGCAGGAAACCGATTTCAGGAGGTAGACTGGAATTGCATTTAAAGCATAGGAAAAGAGGCAGAACGTCCACAATGATGCACTTGGCCAAAAAGGGCGTATGCGTTTTTTCCTGAATATACTCAGGAAAAAACGCATACGCCCTTTTTGGCCAACCAAGCAAGCTTGCAAAGGAGATCTGCACTACAATGAAGTCTCACTTCCCCCCCCCGGTCAAAAGGGTCATCAGAAAAAAGTGTAAAATCCAGAAAGGCAGGACAGTCCATGGAGAACTGGGGGCCTTGTTACGCTGATGGGCGTTATGTAAATTGCCACCCGCCACTCTGGAGAAGTGTATGGTGTTTCTTGAAACATCTAAAAAACAAAGCAACAGAGCCTAGGGCACTTCCACTTATCGTCCTATAGCTTAGGGAAATTACAATCAAAAAGACACAGCCACCCCAAAGTTTGGGACGGCTCTGTTTACTAGAACCTAATTTACGGCACATTTCAATATCGCAGAATGCGAAAAATGGATAAAGATGTTGTGGTACTTACGTACAATGCAATATCGCTCAGCAATGAAATCTATGTCATCAGGCCCGTAGCAGCATAATGAGTGGATTCAGGTACGATGATTCTAACTGAAATAAGTCACACAGAAAAAGAAACATCATAAGATATCACTAATACCCGGAATGTAAACTTGGCTACACAGGAACTGAATTACAAAACAGAACACGGTCTCAAATTTAGAAAACCAACTTATGCTTGCTTAAGGGGAAAGGTGAGTTGGGGTGCTCCATAAAACCAGAGATTGAAATGAGCACAGATACCGTTCCATAAGCCAAATATGTAATAGACAAGAGCTACCCCTTGCTCAACGAAATGGACTCAACACCCCATATTAAATGCCTAAGAGTATACCTGACTAGTAAGAATCTTAAAACCTATGGATGGATATGTCTCTGAAAGAGAAAGAAGCGTGTGTACAGCAGCATAAACGCAACAGTGATAAGATTGGTGAGGTTCGGTGAGCAAATGCAGACCCTTTGAAGTCATATTGCATGGGCCATTCCATTGGTGTCATCTCTCCAGATCGAAGGGATTCTTCCTTCAGCTAAAACATGCATGTGGAACCCAGAGTATGATCCACCGTGTGATCGGGAAACGTGTTCAAATGTGTCTCAGTTTTCGTCCCCTGGTACTCGGGTGCAACATTCCAGACGCTTTACTAACACTCTCCCCACTTGGAGAGTCAGTGCCTTGAACCTCCTGTTTGGCCCAGTTTGCAATTTCTGCGGAAGATGAACAGGAATAGGGAGAACCAATGAGAGACTAGCTGGAGGTGTCTGGACGGGCAAATTTAACTCTCATTTCCCACCAGGAAGAGGAATTAACCAAAGGCTCAGTGTGCCGTGCCGGAACCAGATTAGGCCCTGAAGCAATCCTGCGGTGTTGCGGCCAGCTCACAAGAAAGCGAGTTGAAGAAAGGAGGTCAGGGGCACTGTAATTCACAAACCTGCAGAGTTATAAATGACAGCTATCGTCCAAAAATATTTTGAAGTCAGGCTGCCAAGAGGACTTGAAAGCGGGGCAGAATTGCAGGAAACCAATTTCAGGAGGTAGACTGGAATTGCATTTTAAGCATAGGAAAAGAGGCAAAACGTCCACAATGATGCACTTGGCCAAAAAGGGCGTATGCGTTTTTTCCTGAATATATTCAGGAAAAAACGCATACGCCCTTTTTGGCCAACCAAGCAAGCTTGCAATGGAAATCTGCACTACAATGAAGTCTCACTTCAACCCGGTCAAAAGGGAAATCTGAGAAAAGTGTAAAATCCGGAAATGCATAACAGTCCATGGAGAACTGGGGGCCTTGTTATGCTGATGGGCGGGATGTAAATTGCCACCCGCCACTCTGGAGAAGTGTATGGTGTTTCCTGAAACATCTAAAAAACAAAGCAACAGAGCCTAGGGCACTTCCACTTATGGTCCTATAGCTTAGGGAAATTAAAATCAAAAAGACACAGCCACCCCAAAGTTTGGGACGGCTCTGTTTACTGGAACCTAATTTACGGCACAAGTTCAATATCGTAGAATGCGAAAAATGGATAAAGAAGTTGTGGTACTTACGTACAATGCAATATCACTCAGCAATGAAATCTATGTCATCAGGCCCGTAGCAGCATAATGAGTGGATTCAGGTACGATGATTCTAACTGAAATAAGTCACACAGAAAAAGAAACATCATAAGATATCACGAATACACGGAATGTAAACTTGGCTACACAGGAACTGAATTACAAAACAGAACAGGGTCTCAAATTTAGAAAACCAACTTATGCTTGCTTAAGGGGAAAGGTGAGTTGGGGTGCTGCATAAAACCAGAGATTTAAATGAGCACAGATACCATTCCATAAGGCAAATATGTAATAGACAAGAGCTACTCCTTGCTCAACGAAATGGACTCAACACCCCATATTAAACGCCTAAGAGTATACCTGACTAGTAAGAATCTTAAAACCTATGGATGGATATGTCTCTGAAAGAGAATGAAGCGTGTGTACAGCAGCATAAACGCAACAGTGATAGGATTGGTGAGGTTCGGTGAGCAAATTCAGACCCTTTGAAGTCATATTGCATGGGTCATTCCATGGGTGTCAACTCTCCAGATCGAAGGGATTCTTCCTTCAGCTAAAACATGCATGTGGAACCCAGAGTATGATCCACCGTGTGATCGGGAAACGTGTTCAAATGTGTCTCAGTTTTCGTCCCCTGGTACTCGGGTGCAACATTCCAGACGCTTTACTAACACTCTCCCCACTTGGAGAGTCAGTGCCTTGAACCTCCTGTTTGGCCCAGTTTGCAATTTCTGCGGAAGATGAACAGGAATAGGGAGAACCAATGAGAGACTAGCTGGAGGTGTCTGGACGGGCAAATTTAACTCTCATTTCCCACCAGGAAGAGGAATTAACCAAAGGCTCAGCGTGCCGTGCCGGAACCAGATTAGGCCCTGAAGCAATCCTGCGGTGTTGCGGCCAGCTCACAAGAAAGCGAGTTGAAGAAAGGAGCTCAGGGGCACTGTAATTCACAAACCTGCAGAGTTATAAATGACAGCTATCGTCCAAAAATATATTGAAGTAAGGCTGCCAAGAGGACTTGAAAGTGGGGCAGAATTGCAGGAAACCGATTTCAGGAGGTAGACTGGAATTGCATTTAAAGCATAGGAAAAGATGCAGAACGTCCACAGTGATGCACTTTGCCAAAAAGGGCGTATGCGTTTTTTCCTGAATATATTCAGGAAAAAACGCATACGCCCTTTTTGGCCAACCAAGCAAGCTTGCAAAGGAAATCTGCACTACAATGAAGTCTCACTTCCCCCCGGTCAAAAGGGCCATCTGAAAAAAGTGTAAAATCCAGAAAGGCAGGACCGTCCATGGAGAACTGGGGGCATTGTTATGCTGATGGGCGGGATGTAAATTGCCACCCGCCACTCTGGAGAAGTGTATGGTGTTTCCTGAAACATCTAAAAAACAAAGCAACAGAGCCTAGGGCACTTCCACTTATGGTCCTATAGCTTAGGGAAATTAAAATCAAAAAGACACAGCCACCCCAAAGTTTGGGACGGCTCTGTTTACTAGAACCTAATTTACGGCACAAGTTCAATATCTCAGAATACGAAAAATGGATAAAGAAGTTGTGGTAGTTACGTAGAATGCAATATCGCTCAGCAATGAAATCTATGTCATCAGGCCCATAGCAGCATAATGAGTGGATTCAGGTACGATGATTCTAACTGAAATAAGTCACACAGAAAAAGAAACATCATAAGATATCACTAATACACGGAATGTAAACTTGGCTACACAGGAACTGAATTACAAAACAGAACACGGTCTCAAATTGAGAAAACCAACTTATGCTTTCTTAAGGGGAAAGGTGAGTTAGGGTGCTCCATAAAACCAGAGATTGAAATGAGCACAGATACCGTTCCATAAGCCAAATATGTAATAGACAAGAGCTACTCCTTGCTGAACGAAATGGACTCAACACCCCATATTAAACGCCTAAGAGTATACCTGACTAGTAGGAATCTTAAAACCTATGGATTGCTATGTCTCCGAAAGAGAATCAAGCGTGTGTACAGCGGCATAAACGCAGCAGTGATAGGATTGGTGAGGTTCGGTGAGCAAATGCAGACCCTTTGAAATCATATTGCATGGTAGCCATTCCATGGGTCTCAACTCTCCAGGTTGAAGGGATTCTTCCTTCAGCTAAAACATGCATGTGGAACCCAGAGTATGATCCACCGTGTGATCGGGAAACGTGTTCAAATGTGTCTCAGTTTTCATCCCCTGGTACTCGGGTGCAACATTCCAGACGCTTTACTAACACTCTCCCCACTTGGAGAGTCAGTGCCTTGAACCTCCTGTTTGGCCCAGTTTGCAATTTCTGCGGAAGATGAACAGGAATAGGGAGAACCAATGAGAGACTAGCTGGAGGTGTCTGGACGGGCAAATTTAACTCTCATTTCCCACCAGGAAGAGGAATTAACCAAAGGCTCAGCGTGCCGTGCCGGAACCAGATTAGGGCCTGAAGCAATCCTGCGGTGTTGCGGCCAGCTCACAAGAAAGCGAGTTGAAGAAAGGAGCTCAGGGGCACTGTAATTCACAAACCTGCAGAGTTATAAATGACAGCTATCGTCCAAAAATATTTTGAAGTCAGGCTGCCAAGAGGACTTGAAAGCGGGGCAGAATTGCAGGAAACTGATTTCAGGAGGTAGACTGGAATTGCATTTTAAGCATAGGAAAAGAGGCAGAACGTCCACAGTGATGCACTTGGCCAGAAAGGGCGTATGCGTTTTTTCCTGAATATATTCAGGAAAAAACGCATACGCCCTTTTTGGCCAACCAAGCAAGCTTGCAAAGGAAATCTGCACTACAATGAAGTCTCACTTCCCCCCGGTCAAAAGGGCCATCTGAAAAAAGTGTAAAATCCAGAAAGGCAGGACAGTCCATGGAGAACTGGGGGCCTTGTTATGCTGATGGGCGGGATGTAAATTGCCACCCGCCACTCTGGAGAAGTGTATGGTGTTTCCTGAAACATCTAAAAAACAAAGCAACAGAGCCTAGGGCACTTCCACTTATGGTCCTATAGCTTAGGGAAATTACAATCAAAAAGACACAGCCACCCCAAAGTTTGGGACGGCTCTGTTTACTAGAACCTAATTTACGGCACAAGTTCAATATCGCAGAATGCGAAAAATGGATAAAGCAGTTGTGGTACTTACGTACAATGCAATATCGCTCAGCAATGAAATCTATGTCATCAGACCCGTAGCAGCATAATGAGTGGATTCAGGTACGATGATTCTAACTGAAATAAGTCACACAGGAAAAGAAACATTATAAGATATCACTAATACACGGAATGTAAACTTGGCTACACAGGAACTGAATTACAAAACAGAACACGGTCTCAAATTTAGAAAACCAACTTATGCTTGCTTAAGGGGAAAGGTGAGTTGGGGTGCTCCATAAAACCAGAGATTGAAATGAGCACAGATACCGTTCCATAAGCCAAATATGTAATAGACAAGAGCTACTCCTTGCTCAACGAAATGGACTCAACACCCCATATTAAACGCCTAGGAGTATACCTGACTAGTAAGAATCTTAAAACCTATGGATGGATATGTCTCTGAAAGAGAATGAAGCGTGTGTACAGCAGCATAAACGCAACGGTGATAGGATTGGTGAGGTTCGGTGAGCAAATGCAGACCCTTTGAAGTCATATTGCATGGGCCATTCCATGGGTGTCAACTCTCCAGATCGAAGGGATTCTTCCTTCAGCTAAAACATGCATGTGGAACCCAGAGTATGATCCACCATGTGATCGGGAAACGTGTTCAAATGTGTCTCAGTTTTCGTCCCCTGGTACTCGGGTGCAACATTCCAGACGCTTTACTAACACTCTCCCCACTTGGAGAGTCAGTGCCTTGAACCTCCTGTTTGGCCCAGTTTGCAATTTCTGTGGAAGATGAACAGGAATAGGGAGAACCAATGAGAGACTAGCTGGAGGTGTCTGGACGGGCGAATTTAACTCTCATTTCCCACCAGGAAGAGGAATTAACCAAAGGCTCAGCGTGCCGTGCCGGAACCAGATTAGGGCCTGAAGCAATCCTGCCGTATTGCGGCCAGCTCACAAGAAAGCGAGTTGAAGAAAGGAGCTCAGGGGCACTGTAATTCACAAACCTGCAGAGTTATAAATGACAGCTATCGTCCAAAAATATTTTGAAATCAGGCTGCCAAGAGGACTTGAAAGCGGGGCACAATTGCAGGAAACCGATTTCAGGAAGTAGACTGGAATTGCATTTTAAGCATAGGAAAAGAGGCAGAACGTCCACAGTGATGCACTTGGCCAAAAAGGGCGTATGCGTTTTTTCCTGAATATATTCAGGAAAAAACGCATACGCCCTTTTTGGCCAACCAAGCAAGCTTGCAAAGGAAATCTGCACTACAATGAAGTCTCACTTCCCCCCGGTCAAAAGGGCAATCTGAGAAAAGTGTAAAATCGAGAAAGGCAGAACAGTCCATGGAGAAATGGGGGCCTTGTTATGCTGATGGGCGGCATGTAAATTGCCACCCGCCACTCTGGAGAAGTGTATGGTGTTTCCTGAAACTTCTAAAAAACAAAGCAACAGAGGCTAGGGCACTTCCACTTATGGTCCTATAGCTTAGGGAAATTAAAATCAAAAAGACACAGCCACCCCAAAGTTTGGGACGGCTCTGTTTACTAGAACCTAATTTACGGCACAAGTTCAATATCGCAGAATGCGAAAAATGGATAAAGAAGTTGTGGTAGTTACGTAGAATGCAATATCGCTCAGCAATGAAATCTATGTCATCAGGCCCGTAGCAGCATAATGAGTGGATTCAGGTACGATGATTCTAACTGAAATAAGTCACACAGAAAAAGAAACATCATAAGATATCACTAATACACGGAATGTAAACTTGGCTACACAGGAACTGAATTACAAAACAGAACACGGTCTCAAATTTAGAAAACAAACTTACGCTTTCTTAAGGGGAAAGGTGAGTTAGGGTGGTCCATAAAACCAGAGATTGAAATGAGCACAGATACCGTTCCATAAGCCAAATATGTAATAGACAAGAGCTACTCCTTGCTCAACGAAATGGACTCAACACCCCATATTAAACGCCTAAGAGTATACCTGACTAGTAGGAATCTTAAAACCTATGGATTGCTATGTCTCCAAAAGAGAATCAAGCGTGTGTACAGCAGCATAAACGCAGCAGTGATAGGATTGGTGAGGTTCGGTGAGCAAATGCAGACCCTTTGAAGTCATATTGCATGGTAGCCATTCCATGGGTCTCAACTCTCCAGGTTGAAGGGATTCTTCCTTAAGCTAAAACATGCATGTGGAACCCAGAGTATGATCCACCGTGAGATCGGGAAACGTGTTCAAATGTGTCTCAGTTTTCATCCCCTGGTACTCGGGTGCAACATTCCAGACGCTTTACTAACACTCTCCCCACTTGGATAGTCAGTGCCTTGAACCTCCTGTTTGGCCCAGTTTGCAATTTCTGCGGAAGATGAACAGGAATAGGGAGAAACAGTGAGAGACTAGCTGGAGGTGTCTGGACGGGCAAATTTAACTCTCATTTCCCACCAGGAAGAGGAATTTACCAAAGGCTCAGCGTGCCGTGCCGGAACCAGATTAGGGCCTGAAGCAATCCTGCCGTGTTGCGGCCAGCTCACAAGAAAGCGAGTTGAAGAAAGGAGCTCAGGGGCACTGTAATTCACAAACCTGCAGAGTTATAAATGACATCTATCGTCCAAAAATATTTTGAAGTCAGGCTGCCAAGAGGACTTGAAAGCGGGGCAGAATTGCACGAAACTGATTTCAGGAGGTAGATTGGAATTGCATTTTAAGCATAGGAAAAGAGGCAGAACGTCCACAGTGATGCACTTGGCCAAAAAGGGCGTATGCGTTTTTTCCTGAATATATTCAGGAAAAAACGCATACGCCCTTTTTGGCCAACCAAGCAAGCTTGCAAAGGAAATCTGCACTACAATGAAGTCTCACTTCCCCCCGGTCAAAAGGGCCATCTGAAAAAAGTGTAAAATCCAGAAAGGCAGAACAGTCCATGGAGAACTGGGGGCCTTGTTATGCTGATGGGCGGGATGTAAATTGCCACCCGCCACTCTGGAGAAGTGTATGGTGTTTCCTGAAACATCTAAAAAACAAAGCAACAGAGCCTAGGGCACTTCCACTTATGGTCCTATAGCTTAGGGAAATTACAATCAAAAAGACACAGCCACCCCAAAGTTTGGGACGGCTCTGTTTACTAGAACCTAATTTACGGCACAAGTTCAATATTGCAGAATGCGAAAAATGGATAAAGAAGTTGTGGTAGTTACGTAGAATGCAATATCGCTCAGCAATGAAATCTATGTCATCAGGCCCGTAGCAGCATAATGAGTGGATTCAGGTATGATGATTCTAACTGAAATAAGTCACACAGAAAAAGAAACATCATAAGATATCACTAATACACGGAATGTAAACTTGGCTACACAGGAACTGAATTACAAAACAGAACACGGTCTCAAATTTAGAAAACAAACTTACGCTTTCTTAAGGGGAAAGGTGAGTTAGGGTGCTCCATAAAACCAGAGATTGAAATGAGCACAGATACCGTTCCATAAGCCAAATATGTAATAGACAAGAGCTACTCCTTGCTCAACGAAATGGACTCAACACCCCATATTAAACGCCTAAGAGTATACCTGACTAGTAGGAATCTTAAAACCTATGGATTGCTATGTCTCCAAAAGAGAATCAAGCGTGTGTACAGCAGCATAAACGCAGCAGTGATAGGATTGGTGAGGTTCGGTGAGCAAATGCAGACCCTTTGAAGTCATATTGCATGGTAGCCATTCCATGGGTCTCAACTCTCCAGGTTGAAGGGATTCTTCCTTCAGCTAAAACATGCATGTGGAACCCAGAGTATGATCCACCGTGAGATCGGGAAACGTGTTCAAATGTGTCTCAGTTTTCATCCCGTGGTACTCGGGTGCAACATTCCAGACGCTTTACTAACACTCTCCCCACTTGGATAGTCAGTGCCTTGAACCTCCTGTTTGGCCCAGTTTGCAATTTCTGCGGAAGATGAACAGGAATAGGGAGAAACAGTGAGAGACTAGCTGGAGGTGTCTGGACGGGCAAATTTAACTCTCATTTCCCACCAGGAAGAGGAATTTACCAAAGGCTCAGCGTGCCGTGCCGGAACCAGATTAGGGCCTGAAGCAATCCTGCCGTGTTGCGGCCAGCTCACAAGAAAGCGAGTTGAAGAAAGGAGCTCAGGGGCACTGTAATTCACAAACCTGCAGAGTTATAAATGACATCTATCGTCCAAAAATAATTTGAAGTCAGGCTGCCAAGAGGACTTGAAAGCGGGGCAGAATTGCAGGAAACTGATTTCAGGAGGTAGATTGGAATTGCATTTTAAGCATAGGAAAAGAGGCAGAACGTCCACAGTGATGCACTTGGCCAAAAAGGGCGTATGCGTTTTTTCCTGAATATATTCAGGAAAAAACGCATACGCCCTTTTTGGCCAACCAAGCAAGCTTGCAAAGGAAATCTGCACTACAATGAAGTCTCACTTCCCCCCGGTCAAAAGGGCCATCTGAAAAAAGTGCAAAATCCAGAAAGGCAGAACAGTCCATGGAGAACTGGGGGCCTTGTTATGCTGATGGGCGGGATGTAAATTGCCACCCGCCACTCTGGAGAAGTGTATGGTGTTTCCTGAAACATCTAAAAAACAAAGCAACAGAGCCTAGGGCACTTCCACTTATGGTCCTATAGCTTAGGGAAATTACAATCAAAAAGACACAGCCACCCCAAAGTTTGGGACGGCTCTGTTTACTAGAACCTAATTTACGGCACAAGTTCAATATCGCAGAATGCGAAAAATGGATAAAGAAGTTGTGGTAGTTACGTAGAATGCAATATCGCTCAGCAATGAAATGTATGTCATCAGGCCCGTAGCAGCATAATGAGTGGATTCAGGTACGATGATTCTAACTGAAATAAGTCACACAGAAAAAGAAACATCATAAGATATCACTAATACCCGGAATGTAAACTTGGCTACACAGGAATTGAATTACAAAACAGAACACGGTCTCAAATTTAGAAAACCAACTTATGCTTGCTTAAGGGGAAAGGTGAGTTGGGGTGCTCCATAAAACCAGAGATTGAAATGAGCACAGATACCGTTCCATAAGCCAAGTATGTAATAGACAAGAGCTACCCCTTGCTCAACGAAATGGACTCAACACCCCATATTAAACGCCTAAGAGTATACCTGACTAGTAAGAATCTTAAAACCTATGGATGGATATGTCTCTGAAAGAGAATGAAGCGTGTGTACAGCAGCATAAACGCAACAGTGATAGGATTGGTGAGGTTCGGTGAGCAAATGCAGACCCTTTGAAGTCATATTGCATGGCAGCCATTCCATGGGTGTCAACTCTCCAGATCGAAGGGATTCTTCCTTCAGCTAAAACATGCATGTGGAACCCAGAGTATGATCCACCGTGTGATCGGGAAACGTGTTCAAATGTGTCTCAGTTTTCGTCCCCTGGTACTCGGGTGCAACATTCCAGACGCTTTACTAACACTCTCCCCACTTGGAGAGTCAGTGCCTTGAACCTCCTGTTTGGCCCAGTTTGCAATTTCTGCGGAAGATGAACAGGAATAGGGAGAACCAATGAGAGACTAGTTGGAGGTGTCTGGACGGGCAAATTTAACTCTCATTTCCCACCAGGAAGAGGAATTAACCAAAGGCTCAGCGTGCCATGCCGGAACCAGATTAGGGCCTGGAGCAATCCTGCCGTGTTACGGCCAGCTCACAAGAAAGCGAGTTGAAGAAAGGAGCTCAGGGGCACTGAAATTCACAAACCTGCAGAGTTATAAATGACAGCTATCGTCCAAAAATATTTTGAAGTCAGGCTGCCAAGAGGACTTGAAAGCGGGGCAGAATTGCAGGAAACCGATTTCAGGAGGTAGACTGGAATTGCATTTTAAGCATAGGAAAAGAGGCATTACGTCCACAGTGATGCACTTGGCCAAAAAGGGCGTATGCGTTTTTTCCTGAATATACTCAGGAAAAAACGCATACGCCCTTTTTGGCCAACCAAGCAAGCTTGCAAAGGAAATCTGCACTACAATGAAGTCTCACTTCCACCCGGTCAAAAGGGCAATCGGAAAAAAGTGTAAAATCCAGAAAGGCAGAACTGTCCATGGAGAACTGGGGGCCTTGTTATGCTGATGGGCGGGATGTAAATTGCCACCCGCCACTCTGGAGAAGTGTATGGTGTTTCCTGAAACATCTAAAAAACAAAGCAACAGAGACTAGGGCACTTCCACTTATGGTCCTATAGCTTAGGGAAATTAAAATCAAAAAGACACAGCCACCCTAAAGTTTGGGACGGCTCTGTTTACTAGAACCTAATTTACGGCACAAGTTCAATATCGCAGAATGCGAAAAATGGATAAAGAAGTTGTGGTAGTTACGTAGAATGCAATATCGCTCAGCAATGAAATTTATGTCATCAGGCCCGTAGCAGCATAATGAGTGGATTCAGGTACGATGATTCTAACTGAAATAAGTCACACAGAAAAAGAAACATCATAAGATATCACTAATACACGGAATGTAAACTTGGCGACACAGGAACTGAATTACAAAACAGAACACGGTCTCAAATTTAGAAAACCAACTTATGCTTGCTTAAGGGGAAAGGTGAGTTGGGGTGCTCCATAAAACCAGAGATTGAAATGAGCACAGATACCGTTCCATAAGCCAAATATGTAATAGACAAGAGCTACTCCTTGCTCAACGAAATGGACTCAACACCCCATATTAAACGCCTAAGAGTATACCTGACTAGTAAGAATCTTAAAACCTATGGATGGATATGTCTCTGAAAGAGAATGAAGCGTGTGTACAGCAGCATAAACGCAACAGTGATAGGATTGGTGAGGTTCGGTGAGCAAATGCAGACCCTTTGAAGTCATATTGCATGGTAGCCATTCCATGGGTGTCAACTCTCCAGATCGAAGGGATTCTTCCTTCAGCTAAAACATGCATGTGGAACCCAGAGTATGATCCACCGTGTGATCGGGAAACGTGTTCAAATGTGTCTCAGTTTTCGTCCCCTGGTACTCGGGTGCAACATTCCAGACGCTTTACTAACACTCTCCCCACTTGGAGAGTCAGTGCCTTGAACCTCCTGTTTGGCCCAGTTTGCAATTTCTGTGGAAGATGAACAGGAATAGGGAGAACCAATGAGAGACTAGCTGGAGGTGTCTGGACGGGCGAATTTAACTCTCATTTCCCACCAGGAAGAGGAATTAACCAAAGGCTCAGCGTGCCGTGCCGGAACCAGATTAGGGCCTGAAGCAATCCTGCCGTATTGCGGCCAGCTCACAAGAAAGCGAGTTGAAGAAAGGAGCTCAGGGGCACTGTAATTCACAAACCTGCAGAGTTATAAATGACAGCTATCGTCCAAAAATATTTTGAAATCAGGCTGCCAAGAGGACTTGAAAGCGGGGCACAATTGCAGGAAACCGATTTCAGGAAGTAGACTGGAATTGCATTTTAAGCATAGGAAAAGAGGCAGAACGTCCACAGTGATGCACTTGGCCAAAAAGGGCGTATGCGTTTTTTCCTGAATATATTCAGGAAAAAACGCATACGCCCTTTTTGGCCAACCAAGCAAGCTTGCAAAGGAAATCTGCACTACAATGAAGTCTCACTTCCCCCCGGTCAAAAGGGCAATCTGAGAAAAGTGTAAAATCCAGAAAGGCAGAACAGTCCATGGAGAACTGGGGGCCTTGTTATGCTGATGGGCGGCATGTAAATTGCCACCCGCCACTCTGGAGAAGTGTATGGTGTTTCCTGAAACTTCTAAAAAACAAAGCAACAGAGGCTAGGGCACTTCCACTTATGGTCCTATAGTTTAGGGAAATTAAAATCAAAAAGACACAGCCACCCCAAAGTTTGGGACGGCTCTGTTTACTAGAACCTAATTTACGGCACAAGTTCAATATCGCAGAATGCGAAAAATGGATAAAGAAGTTGTGGTAGTTACGTAGAATGCAATATCGCTCAGCAATGAAATCTATGTCATCAGGCCCGTAGCAGCATAATGAGTGGATTCAGGTACGATGATTCTAACTGAAATAAGTCACACAGAAAAAGAAACATCATAAGATATCACTAATACACGGAATGTAAACTTGGATACACAGGAACTGAATTACAAAACAGAACACGGTCTCAAATTTAGAAAACAATCTTACGCTTTCTTAAGGGGAAAGGTGAGTTAGGGTGCTCCATAAAACCAGAGATTGAAATGAGCACAGATACCGTTCCATAAGCCAAATATGTAATAGACAAGAGCTACTCCTTGCTCAACGAAATGGACTCAACACCCCATATTAAACGCCTAAGAGTATACCTGACTAGTAGGAATCTTAAAACCTATGGATTGCTATGTCTCCAAAAGAGAATGAAGCGTGTGTATAGCAGCATAAACGCAGCAGTGATAGGATTGGTGAGGTTCGGTGAGCAAATGCAGACCCTTTGAAGTCATATTGCATGGTAGCCATTCCATGGGTCTCAACTCTCCAGGTTGAAGGGATTCTTCCTTCAGCTAAAACATGCATGTGGAACCCAGAGTATGATCCACCGTGAGATCGGGAAACGTGTTCAAATGTGTCTCAGTTTTCATCCCCTGGTACTCGGGTGCAACATTCCAGACGCTTTACTAACACTCTCCCCACTTGGATAGTCACTGCCTTGAACCTCCTGTTTGGCCCAGTTTGCAATTTCTGCGGAAGATGAACAGGAATAGGGAGAAACAATGAGAGACTAGCTGGAGGTGTCTGGACGGGCAAATTTAACTCTCATTTCCCACCAGGAAGAGGAATTTACCAAAGGCTCAGCGTGCCGTGCCGGAACCAGATTAGGGCCTGAAGCAATCCTGCCGTGTTGCGGCCAGCTCACAAGAAAGCGAGTTGAAGAAAGGAGCTCAGGGGCACTGTAATTCACAAACCTGCAGAGTTATAAATGACATCTATCGTCCAAAAATATTTTGAAGTCAGGCTACCAAGAGGAGTTGAAAGCGGGGCAGAATTGCAGGAAACTGATTTCAGGAGGTAGATTGGAATTGCATTTTAAGCATAGGAAAGGAGGCAGAACGTCCACAGTGATGCACTTGGCCAAAAAGGGCATATGCGTTTTTTCCTGAATATATTCAGGAAAAAACGCATACGCACTTTTTGGCCAACCAAGCAAGCTTGCAAAGGAAATCTGCACTACAATGAAGTCTCACTTCCCCCCGGTCAAAAGGGCCATCTGAAAAAAGTGTAAAATCCAGAAAGGCAGAACAGTCCATGGAGAACTGGGGGCCTTGTTATGCTGATGGGCGGGATGTAAATTGCCACCCGCCACTCTGGAGAAGTGTATGGTGTTTCCTGAAACTTCTAAAAAACAAAGCAACAGAGGCTAGGGCAATTCCACTTATGGTCCTATAGTTTAGGGAAATTAAAATCAAAAAGACACAGCCACCCCAAAGTTTGGGACGGCTCTGTTTACTAGAACCTAATTTACGGCACAAGTTCAATATCGCAGAATGCGAAAAATGGATAAAGAAGTTGTGGTAGTTACGTAGAATGCAATATCGCTCAGCAATGAAATCTATGTCATCAGGCCCGTAGCAGCATAATGAGTGGATTCAGGTACGATGATTCTAACTGAAATAAGTCACACAGAAAAAGAAACATCATAAGATATCACTAATACACGGAATGTAAACTTGGATACACAGGAACTGAATTACAAAACAGAACACGGTCTCAAATTTAGAAAACAAACTTACGCTTTCTTAAGGGGAAAGGTGAGTTAGGGTGCTCCATAAAACCAGAGATTGAAATGAGCACAGATACCGTTCCATAAGCCAAATATGTAATAGACAAGAGCTACTCCTTGCTCAACGAAATGGACTCAACACCCCATATTAAATGCCTAAGAGTATACCTGACTAGTAGGAATCTTAAAACCTATGGATTGCTATGTTCCGAAAGAGAATCAAGTGTGTGTACAGCGGCATAAACGCAGCAGTGATAGATTTGGTGAGGTTTGGTGAGCAAATGCAGACCCTTTGAAGTCATATTGCATGGTAGCCATTCCATGGGTCTCAAGTCTCCAGGTTGAAGGGATTCTTCCTTCAGCTAAAACATGCATGTGGAACCCAGAGTATGATCCACCGTGTGATCGGGAAACGTGTTCAAATGTGTCTCAGTTTTCGTCCCCTGGTACTCGGGTGCAACATTACAGACGCTTTACTAACACTCTCCCCACTTGGAGAGTCAGCGCCTTGAACCTCCTGTTTGGCCCAGTTTGCAATTTCTGCGGAAGATGAACAGGAATAGGGAGAACCAATGAGAGACTAGCTGGAGGTGTCTGGACGGGCAAATTTAACTCTCATTTCCCACCAGGAAGAGGAATTAACCAAAGGCTCAGCGTGCCGTGCCGGAACCAGATTAGGCCCTGAAGCAATCCTGCGGTGTTGCGGCCAGCTCACAAGAAAGCGAGTTGAAGAAAGGAGCTCAGGGGCACTGTAATTCACAAACCTGCAGAGTTATAAATGACAGCTATCGTCCAAAAATATATTGAAGTAAGGCTGCCAAGAGGACTTGAAAGCGGGGCAGAATTGCAGGAAACCGATTTCAGGAGGTAGACTGGAATTGCATTTAAAGCATAGGAAAAGACGCAGAACGTCCACAGTGATGCACTTGGCCAAAATGGGCGTATGCGTTTTTTCCTGAATATATTCAGGAAAAAACGCATACGCCCTTTTTGGCCAACCAAGCAAGCTTGCAAAGGAAATCTGCACTACAATGAAGTCTCACTTCCCCCCGGTCAAAAGGGCAATCTGAAAAAAGTGTAAAATCCAGAAAGGCGGGACAGTCCATGGAGAACTGGGGGCCTTGTTATGCTGATGGGCGGGATGTAAATTGCCACCCGCCACTCTGGAGAAGTGTATGGTGTTTCCTGAAAAATCTAAAAAACAAAGCAACAGAGCCTAGGGCACTTCCACTTATGGTCCTATAACTTAGGGAAATTAAAATCAAACAGACACAGCCACCCCATAGTTTGGGACGGCTCTGTTTACTAGAACCTCGTTTACGGTACAAGTTCAATATCGCAGAAACTGAAAACTGGATAAAGAAGTTGTGGTTCTTACGTAGAATGCAATATCGCTCAGCAATGAAATCTATGTCATCAGGCCCGTAACAGCATAATGAGTGGATTCAGGTACGATGATTCTAACTGAAATAAGTCACACAGAAAAAGAAACATCATAAGATATCACGAATACACGGAATGTAAACTTGGCTACACAGGAACTGAATTACAAAACAGAACAGGGTCTCAAATTTAGAAAACCAACTTATGCTTGCTTAAGGGGAAAGGTGAGTTGGGGTGCTCCATAAAACCAGAGATTGAAATGAGCACAGATACCATTCCATAAGCCAAATATGTAATAGACAAGAGCTAGTCCTTGCTCAACGAAATGGACTCAACACCCCATATTAAATGCCTAAGAGTATACCTGACTAGTAGGAATCTTAAAACCTATGGATTGCTATGTTCCGAAAGAGAATCAAGTGTGTGTACAGCGGCATAAACGCAGCAGTGATAGGATTGGTGAGGTTCGGTGAGCAAATGCAGACCCTTTGAAGTCATATTGCATGGTAGCCATTCCATGGGTCTCAAGTCTCCAGGTTGAAGGGATTCTTCCTTCAGCTAAAACATGCATGTGGAACCCAGAGTATGATCCACCGTGTGATCGGGAAACGTGTTCAAATGTGTCTCAGTTTTCGTCCCCTGGTACTCGGGTGCAACATTCCAGACGCTTTACTAACACTCTCCCCACTTGGAGAGTCAGTGCCTTGAACCTCCTGTTTGGCCCAGTTTGCAATTTCTGCGGAAGATGAACAGGAATAGGGAGAACCAATGAGAGACTAGCTGGAGGTGTGTGGACGGGCAAATTTAACTCTCATTTCCCAACAGGAAGAGGAATTAACCAAAGGCTCAGCGTGCCGTGCCGGAACCAGATTAGGCCCTGAAGCAATCCTGCGGTGCTGTGTCCAGCTCACAAGAAAGCGAGTTGAAGAAAGGAGCTCAGGGGCACTGTAATTCACAAACCTGCAGAGTTATAAATGACAGCTATCGTCCAAAAATATATTGAATTAAGGCTGCCAAGAGAACTTGAAAGCGGGGCAGAATTGCAGGAAACCGATTTCAGGAGGTAGACTGGAATTGCATTTAAAGCATAGGAAAAGACGCAGAACGTCCACAGTGATGCACTTGGCCAAAAAGGGCGTATGCGTTTTTTCCTGAATATATTCAGGAAAAAAGGCATACGCACTTTTTGGCCAACCAAGCAAGCTTGCAAAGGAAATCTGCACTACAATGAAGTCTCACTTCCCCCCGGTCAAAAGGGCAATCTGAAAAAAGTGTAAAATCCAGAAAGGCAAGACAGTCCATGGAGAACTGGGGGCCTTGTTATGCTGATGGGCGGGATGTAAATTGCCACCCGCCACTCTGGAGAAGTGTATGGTGTTTCCTGAAACATCTAAAAAACAAAGCAACAGAGCCTAGGGCACTTCCACTTATGGTCCTATAGCTTAGGGAAATTACAATCAAAAAGACACAGCCACCCCAAAGTTTGGGACGGCTCTGTTTACTAGAACCTAATTTACGGCACAAGTTCAATATCGCAGAATGCGAAAAATGGATAAAGAAGTTGTGGTACTTACGTACAATGCAATATCGCTCAGCAATGAAATCTATGTCATCAGACCCGTAGCAGCATAATGAGTGGATTCAGGTACGATGATTCTAACTGAAATAAGTCACACAGAAAAAGAAACATCATAAGATATCACGAATACACGGAATGTAAACTTGGCTACACAGGAACTGAATTACACAACAGAACACGGTCTCAAATTTAGGAAACCAACTTATGCTTGCTTAAGGGGAAAGGTGAGTTGGGGTGCTCCATAAAACCAGAGATTGAAATGAGCACAGATACCATTCCATAAGCCAAATATGTAATAGACAAGAGCTACTCCTTGCTCAACGAAATGGACTCAACACCCCATATTAAATGCCTAAGAGTATACCTGACTAGTAGGAATCTTAAAACCTATGGATTGCTATGTTCCGAAAGAGAATCAAGTGTGTGTACAGCGGCATAAACGCAGCAGTGATAGATTTGGTGAGGTTTGGTGAGCAAATGCAGACCCTTTGAAGTCATATTGCATGGTAGCCATTCCATGGGTCTCAAGTCTCCAGGTTGAAGGGATTCTTCCTTCAGCTAAAACATGCATGTGGAACCCAGAGTATGATCCACCGTGTGATCGGGAAACGTGTTCAAATGTGTCTCAGTTTTCGTCCCCTGGTACTCGGGTGCAACATTACAGACGCTTTACTAACACTCTCCCCACTTGGAGAGTCAGTGCCTTGAACCTCCTGTTTGGCCCAGTTTGCAATTTCTGCGGAAGATGAACAGGGATAGGGAGAACCAATGAGAGACTAGCTGGAGGTGTCTGGACGGGCAAATTTAACTCTCATTTCCCACCAGGAAGAGGAATTAACCAAAGGCTCAGCGTGCCGTGCCGGAACCAGATTAGGCCCTGAAGCAATCCTGCGGTGTTGCGGCCAGCTCACAAGAAAGCGAGTTGAAGAAAGGAGCTCAGGGGCACTGTAATTCACAAACCTGCAGAGTTATAAATGACAGCTATCGTCCAAAAATATATTGAAGTAAGGCTGCCAAGAGGACTTGAAAGCGGGGCAGAATTGCAGGAAACCGATTTCAGGAGGTAGACTGGAATTGCATTTAAAGCATAGGAAAAGACGCAGAACGTCCACAGTGATGCACTTGGCCAAAATGGGCGTATGCGTTTTTTCCTGAATATATTCAGGAAAAAACGCATACGCCCTTTTTGGCCAACCAAGCAAGCTTGCAAAGGAAATCTGCACTACAATGAAGTCTCACTTCCCCCCGGTCAAAAGGGCAATCTGAAAAAAGTGTAAAATCCAGAAAGGCGGGACAGTCCATGGAGAACTGGGGGCCTTGTTATGCTGATGGGCGGGATGTAAATTGCCACCCGCCACTCTGGAGAAGTGTATGGTGTTTCCTGAAAAATCTAAAAAACAAAGCAACAGAGCCTAGGGCACTTCCACTTATGGTCCTATAACTTAGGGAAATTAAAATCAAACAGACACAGCCACCCCATAGTTTGGGACGGCTCTGTTTACTAGAACCTCGTTTACGGTACAAGTTCAATATCGCAGAAACTGAAAACTGGATAAAGAAGTTGTGGTTCTTACGTAGAATGCAATATCGCTCAGCAATGAAATCTATGTCATCAGGCCCGTAACAGCATAATGAGTGGATTCAGGTACGATGATTCTAACTGAAATAAGTCACACAGAAAAAGAAACATCATAAGATATCACGAATACACGGAATGTAAACTTGGCTACACAGGAACTGAATTACAAAACAGAACAGGGTCTCAAATTTAGAAAACCAACTTATGCTTGCTTAAGGGGAAAGGTGAGTTGGGGTGCTCCATAAAACCAGAGATTGAAATGAGCACAGATACCATTCCATAAGCCAAATATGTAAGAGACAAGAGCTACTCCTTGCTCAACGAAATGGACTCAACACCCCATATTAAATGCCTAAGAGTATACCTGACTAGTAGGAATCTTAAAACCTATGGATTGCTATGTTCCGAAAGAGAATCAAGTGTGTGTACAGCGACATAAACGCAGCAGTGATAGGATTGGTGAGGTTCGGTGAGCAAATGCAGACCCTTTGAAGTCATATTGCATGGTAGCCATTCCATGGGTCTCAAGTCTCCAGGTTGAAGGGATTCTTCCTTCAGCTAAAACATGCATGTGGAACCCAGAGTATGATCCACCGTGTGATCGGGAAACGTGTTCAAATGTGTCTCAGTTTTCGTCCCCTGGTACTCGGGTGCAACATTCCAGACGCTTTACTAACACTCTCCCCACTTGGAGAGTCAGTGCCTTGAACCTCCTGTTTGGCCCAGTTTGCAATTTCTGCGGAAGATGAACAGGAATAGGGAGAACCAATGAGAGACTAGCTGGAGGTGTGTGGACGGGCAAATTTAACTCTCATTTCCCAACAGGAAGAGGAATTAACCAAAGGCTCAGCGTGCCGTGCCGGAACCAGATTAGGCCCTGAAGCAATCCTGCGGTGCTGTGTCCAGCTCACAAGAAAGCGAGTTGAAGAAAGGAGCTCAGGGGCACTGTAATTCACAAACCTGCAGAGTTATAAATGACAGCTATCGTCCAAAAATATATTGAATTAAGGCTGCCAAGAGAACTTGAAAGCGGGGCAGAATTGCAGGAAACCGATTTCAGGACGTAGACTGGAATTGCATTTAAAGCATAGGAAAAGACGCAGAACGTCCACAGTGATGCACTTGGCCAAAAAGGGCGTATGCGTTTTTTCCTGAATATATTCAGGAAAAAACGCATACGCACTTTTTGGCCAACCAAGCAAGCTTGCAAAGGAAATCTGCACTACAATGAAGTCTCACTTCCCCCCGGTCAAAAGGGCAATCTGAAAAAAGTGTAAAATCCAGAAAGGCAAGACAGTCCATGGAGAACTGGGGGCCTTGTTATGCTGATGGGCGGGATGTAAATTGCCACCCGCCACTCTGGAGAAGTGTATGGTGTTTCCTGAAACATCTAAAAAACAAAGCAACAGAGCCTAGGGCACTTCCACTTATGGTCCTATAGCTTAGGGAAATTACAATCAAAAAGACACAGCCACCCCAAAGTTTGGGACGGCTCTGTTTACTAGAACCTAATTTACGGCACAAGTTCAATATCGCAGAATGCGAAAAATGGATAAAGAAGTTGTGGTACTTACGTACAATGCAATATCGCTCAGCAATGAAATCTATGTCATCAGGCCCGTAGCAGCATAATGAGTGGATTCAGGTACGATGATTCTAACTGAAATAAGTCACACAGAAAAAGAAACATCATAAGATATCACGAATACACGGAATGTAAACTTGGCTACACAGGAACTGAATTACAAAACAGAACACGGTCTCAAATTTAGGAAACCAACTTATGCTTGCTTAAGGGGAAAGGTGAGTTGGGGTGCTCCATAAAACCAGAGATTGAAATGAGCACAGATACCATTCCATAAGCCAAATATGTAATAGACAAGAGCTACTCCTTGCTCAACGAAATGGACTCAACACCCCATATTAAATGCCTAAGAGTATACCTGACTAGTAGGAATCTTAAAACCTATTGATTGCTATGTTCCGAAATAGAATCAAGTGTGTGTACAGCGGCATAAACGCAGCAGTGATAGGATTGGTGAGGTTTGGTGAGCAAATGCAGACCCTTTGAAGTCATATTGCATGGTAGCCATTCCATGGGTCTCAAGTCTCCAGGTTGAAGGGATTCTTCCTTCAGCTAAAACATGCATGTGGAACCCAGAGTATGATCCACCGTGTGATCGGGAAACGTGTTCAAATGTGTCTCAGTTTTCGTCCCCTGGTACTCGGGTGCAACATTACAGACGCTTTACTAACACTCTCCCCACTTGGAGAGTCAGTGCCTTGAACCTCCTGTTTGGCCCAGTTTGCAATTTCTGCGGAAGATGAACAGGGATAGGGAGAACCAATGAGAGACTAGCTGGAGGTGTCTGGACGGGCAAATTTAACTCTCATTTCCCAACAGGAAGAGGAATTAACCAAAGGCTCAGCGTGCCGTGCCGGAACCAGATTAGGGCCTGAAGCAATCCTGCCGTATTGCGGCCAGCTCACAAGAAAGTGAGTTGAAGAAAGGAGCTCAGGGGCACTGTAATTCACAAACCTGCAGAGTTATAAATGACAGCTATCGTCCAAAAATATATTGAAGTAAGGCTGCCAAGAGGACTTGAAAGCGGGGCAGAATTGCAGGAAACCGATTTCAGGAGGTAGACTGGAATTGCATTTAAAGCATAGGAAAAGACGCAGAACGTCCACAGTGATGCACTTGGCCAAAAAGGGCGTATGCGTTTTTTCCTGAATATATTCAGGAAAAAACGCATACGCCCTTTTTGGCCAACCAATCAAGCTTGCAAAGGAAATCTGCACTACAATGAAGTCTCACTTCCTCCCGGTCAAAAGGGCCACCTGAAAAAAGTGTAAAATCCAGAAAGGCGGGACAGTCCATGGAGAACTGGGGACCTTGTTATGTTGATGGGCGGGATGTAAATTGCCACCCGCCACTCTGGAGAAGTGTATGGTGTTTCCTGAAAAATCTAAAAAACAAAGCAACAGAGCCTAGGGCACTTCCACTTATGGTCCTATAGCTTAGGGAAATTACAATCAAAAAGACACAGCCACCCCAAAGTTTGGGACGGCTCTGTTTACTAGAACCTCGTTTACGGTACAAGTTCAATATCGCAGAAACTGAAAAGTGGATAAAGAAGTTGTGGTACTTACGTACAATGCAATATCGCTCAGCAATGAAATCTATGTCATCAGGCCCGTAGCAGCATAGTGAGTGGATTCAGGTACGATGATTCTAACTGAAATAAGTCACACAGAAAAAGAAACATCATAAGATATCACGAATACACGGAATGTAAACTTGGCTACACAGGAACTGAATTACAAAACAGAACAGGGTCTCAAATTTAGAAAACCAACTTATGCTTGCTTAAGTGGAAAGGTGAGTTGGGGTGCTCCATAAAACCAGAGATTGAAATGAGCACAGATACCATTCCATAAGCCAAATCTGTAATAGACAAGAGCTACTCCTTGCTCAACGAAATGGACTCAACACCCCATATTAAATGCCTAAGAGTATACCTGACTAGTAGGAATCTTAAAACCTATGGATTGCTATGTTCCGAAAGAGAATCAAGTGTGTGTACAGCGGCATAAATGCAGCAGTGATAGGATTGGTGAGGTTCGGTGAGCAAATGCAGACCCTTTGAAGTCATATTGCATGGTAGCCATTCCATGGGTCTCAAGTCTCCAGGTTGAAGGGATTCTTCCTTCAGCTAAAACATGCATGTGGAACCCAGAGTATGATCCACCGTGTGATCGGGAAACGTGTTCAAATGTGTCTCAGTTTTCGTCCCCTGGTACTCGGGTGCAACATTCCAGACGCTTTACTAACACTCTCCCCACTTGGAGAGTCAGTGCCTTGAACCTCCTGTTTGGCCCAGTTTGCAATTTCTGCGGAAGATGAACAGGAATAGGGAGAACCAATGAGAGACTAGCTGGAGGTGTGTGGACGGGCAAATTTAACTCTCATTTCCCACCAGGAAGAGGAATTAACCAAAGGCTCAGCGTGCCGTGCCGGAACCAGATTAGGCCCTGAAGCAATCCTGCGGTGCTCTGTCCAGCTCACAAGAAAGCGAGTTGAAGAAAGGAGCTCAGGGGCACTGTAATTCACAAACCTGCAGAGTTATAAATGACAGCTATCGTCCAAAAATATATTGAATTAAGGCTGCCAAGAGAACTTGAAAGCGGGGCAGAATTGCAGGAAACCGATTTCAGGAGGTAGACTGGAATTGCATTTAAAGCATAGGAAAAGACGCAGAACGTCCACAGTGATGCACTTGGCCAAAAAGGGCGTATGCGTTTTTTCCTGAATATATTCAGGAAAAAACGCATACGCACTATTTGGCCAACCAAGCAAGCTTGCAAAGGAAATCTGCACTACAATGAAGTCTCACTTCCCCCCGGTCAAAAGGGCAATCTGAAAAAAGTGTAAAATCCAGAAAGGCAGGACAGTCCATGGAGAACTGGGGCCTTGTTATGCTGATGGGCGGGATGTAAATTGCCACCCGCCACTCTGGAGAAGTGTATGGTGTTTCCTGAAACATCTAAAAAACAAAGCAACAGAGCCTAGGGCACTTCCACTTATGGTCCTATAGCTTAGGGAAATTACAATCAAAAAGACACAGCCACCCCAAAGTTTGGGACGGCTCTGTTTACTAGAACCTAATTTACGGCACAAGTTCAATATCGCAGAATGCGAAAAATGGATAAAGAAGTTGTGGTACTTACGTACAATGCAATATCGCTCAGCAATGAAATCTATGTCATCAGGCCCGTAGCAGCATAATGAGTGGATTCAGGTACGATGATTCTAACTGAAATAAGTCACACAGAAAAGGAAACATCATAAGATATCACGAATACACGGAATGTAAACTTGGCTACACAGGAAATGAATTACAAAACAGAACACGGTCTCAAATTTAGGAAACCAACTTATGCTTTCTTAAGGGGAAAGGTGAGTTGGGGTGCTCCATAAAACCAGAGATTGAAATGAGCACAGATACCATTCCATAAGCCAAATATGTAATAGACAAGAGCTACTCCTTGCTCAACGAAATGGACTCAACACCCCATATTAAATGCCTAAGAGTATACCTGACTAGTAGGAATCTTAAAACCTATTGATTGCTATGTTCCGAAATAGAATCAAGTGTGTGTACAGCGGCATAAACGCAGCAGTGATAGGATTGGTGAGGTTTGGTGAGCAAATGCAGACCCTTTGAAGTCATATTGCATGGTAGCCATTCCATGGGTCTCAAGTCTCCAGGTTGAAGGGATTCTTCCTTCAGCTAAAACATGCATGTGGAACCCAGAGTATGATCCACCGTGTGATCGGGAAACGTGTTCAAATGTGTCTCAGTTTTCGTCCCCTGGTACTCGGGTGCAACATTACAGACGCTTTACTAACACTCTCCCCACTTGGAGAGTCAGTGCCTTGAACCTCCTGTTTGGCCCAGTTTGCAATTTCTGCGGAAGATGAACAGGGATAGGGAGAACCAATGAGAGACTAGCTGGAGGTGTCTGGACGGGCAAATTTAACTCTCATTTCCCACCAGGAAGAGGAATTAACCAAAGGCTCAGCGTGCCGTGCCGGAACCAGATTAGGGCCTGAAGCAATCCTGCCGTATTGCGGCCAGCTCACAAGAAAGCGAGTTGAAGAAAGGAGCTCAGGGGCACTGTAATTCACAAACCTGCAGAGTTATAAATGACAGCTATCGTCCAAAAATATATTGAAGTAAGGCTGCCAAGAGGACTTGAAAGCGGGGCAGAATTGCAGGAAACCAATTTCAGGAGGTAGACTGGAATTGCATTTAAAGCATAGGAAAAGACGCAGAACGTCCACAGTGATGCACTTGGCCAAAAAGGGCGTATGCGTTTTTTCCTGAATATATTCAGGAAAAAACGCATACGCACTTTTTGGCCAACCAAGCAAGCTTGCAAAGGAAATCTGCACTACAATGAAGTCTCACTTCCCCCCGGTCAAAAGGGCAATCTGAAAAAAGTGTAAAATCCAGAAAGGCAAGACAGTCCATGGAGAACTGGGGGCCTTGTTATGCTGATGGGCGGGATGTAAATTGCCACCCGCCACTCTGGAGAAGTGTATGGTGTTTCCTGAAACATCTAAAAAACAAAGCAACAGAGCCTAGGGCACTTCCACTTATGGACCTATAGCTTAGGGAAATTACAATCAAAAAGACACAGCCACCCCAAAGTTTGGGACGGCTCTGTTTACTAGAACCTAATTTACGGCACAAGTTCAATATCGCAGAATGCGAAAAATGGATAAAGAAGTTGTGGTACTTACGTACAATGCAATATCGCTCAGCAATGAAATCTATGTCATCAGGCCCGTAGCAGCATAATGAGTGGATTCAGGTACGATGATTCTAACTGAAATAAGTCACACAGAAAAAGAAACATCATAAGATATCACGAATACACGGAATGTAAACTTGGCTACACAGGAACTGAATTACCAAACAGAACACGGTCTCAAATTTAGGAAACCAACTTATGATTGCTTAAGGGGAAAGGTGAGTTGGGGTGCTCCATAAAACCAGAGATTGAAATGAGCACAGATACCATTCCATAAGCCAAATATGTAATAGACAAGAGCTACTCCTTGCTCAACGAAATGGACTCAACACCCCATATTAAATGCCTAAGAGTATACCTGACTAGTAGGAATCTTAAAACCTATTGATTGCTATGTTCCGAAATAGAATCAAGTGTGTGTACAGCGGCATAAACGCAGCAGTGATAGGATTGGTGAGGTTTGGTGAGCAAATGCAGACCCTTTGAAGTCATATTGCATGGTAGCCATTCCATGGGTCTCAAGTCTCCAGGTTGAAGGGATTCTTCCTTCAGCTAAAACATGCATGTGGAACCCAGAGTATGATCCACCGTGTGATCGGGAAACGTGTTCAAATGTGTCTCAGTTTTCGTTCCCTGGTACTCGGGTGCAACATTACAGACGCTTTACTAACACTCTCCCCACTTGGAGAGTCAGTGCCTTGAACCTCCTGTTTGGCCCAGTTTGCAATTTCTGCGGAAGATGAACAGGGATAGGGAGAACCAATGAGAGACTAGCTGGAGGTGTCTGGACGGGCAAATTTAACTCTCATTTCCCAACAGGAAGAGGAATTAACCAAAGGCTCAGCGTGCCGTGCCGGAACCAGATTAGGGCCTGAAGCAATCCTGCCGTATTGCGGCCAGCTCACAAGAAAGCGAGTTGAAGAAAGGAGCTCAGGGGCACTGTAATTCACAAACCTGCAGAGTTATAAATGACAGCTATCGTTCAAAAATATTTTGAAGTCAGGCTGCCAAGAGGACTTGAAAGCGGGGCAGAATTGCAGGAAACTGATTTCAGGAGGTAGATTGGAATTGCATTTTAAGCATAGGAAAAGAGGCAGAACGTCCACAGTGATGCACTTGGCCAAAAAGGGCATATGCGTTTTTTCCTGAATATATTCAGGAAAAAACGCATATGCCCTTTTTGGCCAACCAAGCAAGCTTGCAAAGGAAATCTGCACTACAATGAAGTCTCACTTCCCCCCAGTCAAAAGGGCCATCTGAAAAAAGTGTAAAATCCAGAAAGGCAGAACAGTCCATGGAGAACTGGGGGCCTTGTTATGCTGATGGGCGGGATGTAAATTGCCACCCGCCACTCTGGAGAAGTGTATGGTGTTTCCTGAAACATCTAAAAAACAAAGCAACAGAGCCTAGGGCACTTCCACTTATGGTCCTATAGCTTAGGGAAATTACAATCAAAAAGACACAGCCACCCCAAAGTTTGGGACGGCTCTGTTTAGTAGAACCTAATTTACGGCACAAGTTCAATATCGCAGAATGCGAAAAATGGATAAAGAAGTTGTGGTAGTTACGTAGAATGCAATATCGCTCAGCAATGAAATCTATGTCATCAGGCCCGTAGCAGCATAATGAGTGGATTCAGGTACGATGATTCTAACTGAAATAAGTCACACAGAAAAAGAAACATCATAAGATATCACTAATACACGGAATGTAAACTTGGGTACACAGGAACTGAATTACAAAACAGAACAGGGTCTCAAATTTAGAAAACCAACTTATGCTTGCTTAAGGGGAAAGGTGAGTTGGGGTGCTCCATAAAACCAGAGATTGAAATGAGCACAGATACCGTTCCATAAGCCAAATATGTAATAGACAAGAGCTACTCCTTGTTCAACGAAATGGACTCAACACCCCATATTAAATGCCTAAGATTATACGTGACTAGTAGGAATCTTAAAACCTATGGATTGCTATGTCTCCGAAAGAGAATCAAGCATGTGTACAGCGGCATAAACGCAGCAGTGATAGGACTGGTGAGGTTCGGTGAGCAAATGCAGACCCTTTGAAGTCATATTGCATGGTAGACATTCCATGGGTCTCAACTCTCCAGGTTGAAGGGATTCTTCCTTCAGCTAAAACATGCATGTGAAACCCAGAGTATGATCCACCGTGTGATCGGGAAACGTGCTCAAATGTGTCTCAGTTTTCGTCCCCTAGTACTCGGGTGTAATATTCCATACGCTTTACTAACACGCTCCCCACTTGGAGAGTCAGTGCCTTGAACCTCCTGTTTTGCCTAGTTTGCAATTTCTGCGGAAGATGAACAGAAATAGGGAGAACCAATGAGAGACTAGCTGGAGGTGTCTGGACGGGCAAATTTAACTCTCATTTCCCACCAGGAAGAGGAATTAACCAAAGGATCAGCGTGCCGTGTCGGAACCAGATTAGGCCCTGAAGCAATCCTGCGGTGTTGCGGACAGCTCACAAGAAAGCGAGTTGAAGAAAGGAGCTCAGGGGCACTGTAATTCACAAACCTGCAGAGTTATAAATGACAGCTATCGTCCAAAAATGTATTGAAGTAAGGCTGCCAAGAGGACTTGAAAGCGGGGCAGAATTGCAGGAAACCGATTTCAGGAGGTAGACTGGAATTGCATTTAAAGCATAGGAAAAGAGGCAGAACGTCCACAATGATGCACTTGGCCAAAAAGGGCGTATGCGTTTTTTCCTGAATATACTCAGGAAAAAACGCATACGCCCTTTTTGGCCAACCAAGCAAGCTTGCAAAGGAGATCTGCACTACAATGAAGTCTCACTTCCCCCCCCGGTCAAAAGGGTCATCAGAAAAAAGTGTAAAATCCAGAAAGGCAGGACAGTCCATGGAGAACTGGGGGCCTTGTTATGCTGATGGGCGTTATGTAAATTGCCACCCGCCACTCTGGAGAAGTGTATGGTGTTTCCTTAAACATCTAAAAAACAAAGCAACAGAGGCTAGGGCACTTCCACTTATGGTCCTATAGCTTACGGAAATTAAAATCAAAAAGACACAGCCACCCCAAAGTTTGGGACGGCTCTGTTTACTGGAACCTAATTTACGGCACAAGTTCAATATAGCAGAATGCGAAAAATGGATAAAGAAGTTGTGGTACTTACGTACAATGCAATATCACTCAGCAATGAAATCTATGTCATCAGGCCCGTAGCAGCATAATGAGTGGATTCAGGTACGATGATTCTAACTGAAATAAGTCACACAGAAAAAGAAACATCATAAGATATCACTAATACACGGAATGTAAACTTGGCTACACAGGAACTGAATTACAAAACAGAACACGGTCTCAAATTTAGAAAACCAACTTATGCTTGCTTAAGGTGAAAGGTGAGTTGGGGTGCTCCATAAAACCAGAGATTGAAATGAGCACAGATACCGTTCCATAAGCCAAATATGTAATAGACAAGAGCTACTCCTTGCTCAACGAAATGGACTCAACACCCCATATTAAACGCCTAGGAGTATACCTGACTAGTAAGAATCTTAAAACCTATGGATGGATATGTCTCTGAAAGAGAATGAAGCGTGTGTACAGCGGCATAAATGCAGCAGTGATAGGATTGGTGAGGTTCGGTGAGCAAATGCAGACCCTTTGAAGTCATGTTGCATGGTAGCCATTCCATGGGTCTCAACTCTCCAGGTTGAAGGGATTGTTCCTTCAGCTAAAACATGCATGTGGAACCCAGAGTATGATCCACCGTGTGATCGGGAAACGTGTTCAAATGTGTCTCAGTTTTCATCCCATGGTACTCGGGTGCAACATTCCAGACGCTTTACTAACACTCTCCTCACTTGGAGAGTCAGTGCCTTGAACCTCCTGCTTGGCCCAGTTTGCAATTTCTGCGGAAGAGGAACAGGAATAGGGAGTACCAATGAGAGACTAGCTGGAGGTATCTGGATGGGCAAATTTAACTCTCATTTCCCACCAGGAAGGGGAATTAACCAAAGGCTCAGCGTGCCGTGCCGGAACCAGTTTAGGCCCTGAAGCAATCATGCGGTGTTGCGGCCAGCTCACAAGAAAGTGAGTTGAAGAAAGGAGCTCAGGGGCACTGTAATTCACAAACCTGCAGAGTTATAAATGACAGCTATCGTCCAAAAATATTTTGAAGTCAGGCTGCCAAGAGGACTTGAAAGCGGGGCAGAATTGCAGGAAACCGATTTCAGGAGGTAGACTGGAATTGCATTTTAAGCATAGGAAAAGAGGCAGAACGTCCACAGTGATGCACTTGGCCAAAAAGGGCGTATGCGTTTTTTCCTGAATATACTCAGGAAAAAACGCATACGCCCTTGTTGGCCAACCAAGCAAGCTTGCAAAGGAAATCTGCACTACAATGAAGTCTCACTTCCCCCCCGGTCAAAAGGGCCATCAGAAAAAAGTGTAAAATCCAGAAAGGCAGGACAGGCCATGGAGAACTGGGGGCCTTGTAACGCTAATGGGCGGGATGTAAATTGCCACCCGCCACTCTGGAGAAGTGTATGGTGTTTCCTGAAACATCTAAAAAACAAAGCAACAGAGCCTAGGGCACTTCCACTTATGGTCCTATAGCTTAGGGAAATTAAAATCAAAAAGACACAGTCACCCCAAAGTTTGGGACGGCTCTGTTTACTAGAACCTCGTTTACGGTACAAGTTCAATATCGCAGAAAGCCTAAAGTGGATAAAGAAGTTGTGGTACTTACGTACAATGCAATATCACTCAGCAATGAAATCTATGTCATCAGGCCCGTAGCAGCATAATGAGTGGATTCAGCTACGATGATTCTAACTGAAATAAGTCACACAGAAAAAGAAACATCATAAGATATCACTAATACACGGAATGTAAACTTGGCTACACAGGAACTGAATTACAAAACAGAACAGGGTCTCAAATTTAGAAAACCAACTTATGCTTGCTTAAGGGGAAAGGTGAGTTGGGGTGCTCCATAAAACCAGAGATTGAAATGAGCACAGATACCATTCCATAAGCCAAATATGTAATAGACAAGAGCTACTCCTTGTTCAACGAAATGGACTCAACACCCCATATTAAATGCCTAAGATTATACGTGACTAGTAGGAATCTTAAAACCTATGGATTGCTATGTCTCCGAAAGAGAATCAAGCATGTGTACAGCTGCATAAACGCAGCAGTGATAGGACTGGTGAGGTTCGGTGAGCAAATGCAGACCCTTTGAAGTCATATTGCATGGTAGACATTCCATGGGTCTCAACTCTCCAGGTTGAAGGGATTCTTCCTTCAGCTAAAACATGCATGTGGAACCCAGAGTATGATCCACCATGTGATCGGGAAACGTGCTCAAATGTGTCTCAGTTTTCGTCCCCTAGTACTCGGGTGTAATATTCCAGACGCTTTACTAACACGCTCCCCACTTGGAGAGTCAGTGCCTTGAACCTCCTGTTTTGCCTAGTTTGCAATTTCTGCGGAAGATGAACAGAAATAGGGAGAACCAATGAGAGACTAGCTGGAGGTGTCTGGACGGGCAAATTTAACTCTCATTTCCCACCAGGAAGGGGAATTAACCAAAGGCTCAGCGTGCCGTGCCGGAACCAGATTAGGGCCTGAAGCAATCCTGCCTTGTTGCGGCCAGCTCACAAGAAAGCAGGTTGAAGAAAGGAGCTCAGGAGCACTGTAATTCACACACCTGCAGAGTTATAAATGACAGTTATCGTCCAAAATTATATTGAAATCAGGCTGCCAAGAGGACTTGAAAGCGGGGCAGAATTGCAGGAAACTGATTTCAGGAGGTAGACTGGAATTGCATTTTAAGCATAGGAAAAGAGGCAGAACGTCCACAGTGATGCACTTGGCCACAAAGGGCGTATGCGTTTTTTCCTGAATATATTCAGGAAAAAACGCATACGCCCTTTTTGGCCAACCAAGCAAGCTTGCAAAGGAAATCTGCACTACAATGAAGTCTCACTTCCCCCCGGTCAAAAGGGCAATCTGAAAAAAGTGTAAAATCCAGAAAGGCAGGACAGTCCATGGAGAACTGGGGGCCTTGTTATGCTGATGGGCGGGATGTAAATTGCCACCCGCCACTCTGGAGAAGTGTATGGTGTTTCCTGAAAAATCTAAAAAACAAAGCAACAGAGCCTAGGGCACTTCCACTTATGGTCCTATAGCTTAGGGAAATTAAAATCAAAAAGACACAGCCACCCCAAAGTTTGGGACGGCTCTGTTTACTAGAACCTCGTTTACGGTACAAGTTCAATATCGCAGAAACTGAAAACTGGATAAAGAAGTTGTGGTACTTACGTACAATGCAATATCGCTCAGCAATGAAATCTATGTCATCAGGCCCGTAGCAGCATAATGAGTGGATTCAGGTACGATGATTCTAACTGAAATAAGTCACACAGAAAAAGAAACATCAGAAGATATCACGAATACACGGAATGTAAACTTGTCTACACAGGAACTGAATTACAAAACAGAACGCGGTCTCAAATTTAGAAAACCAACTTATGCTTGCTTAAGGGGAAAGGTGAGTTGGGGTGCTCCATAAAACCAGAGATTGAAATGAGCACAGATACCATTCCATAAGCCAAATATGTAATAGACAAGAGATACTCCTTGTTCAACGAAATGGACTCAACACCCCATATTAAATGCCTTAGAGTATACCTGACTAGTAGGAATCTTAAAACCTATGGATTGCTATGTCTCCGAAAGAGAATCAAGCGTGTGTACAGCAGCATAAACGCAGCAGTGATAGGATTGGTGAGGTTCGGTGAGCAAATGCAGACCCTTTGAAGTCATATTGCATGGTAGCCATTCCATGGGTCTCAACTCTCCAGGTTGAAGGGATTCTTCCTTCAGCTAAAACATGCATGTGGAACCCAGAGTATGATCCACCGTGTGATCGGGAAACGTGTTCAAATGTGTCTCAGTTTTCGTCCCCTGGTCCTTGGGTGCAACATTCCAGAAGCTTTACTAACACTCTCCCCACTTGGAGAGTCAGTGCCTTGAACCTCCTGTTTGGCCCAGTTTGCAATTTCTGCGGAAGATGAACAGGAATAGGGAGAACCAATGAGAGACTAGCTGGAGGTGTCTGGACGGGCAAATTTAACTCTCATTTCCCACCAGGAAGGGGAATTAACCAAAGGCTCAGCGTGCCGTGTCGGAACCAGATTAGGCCCTGAAGCAATCCTGCGGTGCTGCGGCCAGCTCACAAGAAAGCGAGTTGAAGAAAGGAGCTCAGGGGCACTGTAATTCACAAACCTGCAGAGTTATAAATGACAGCTATCGTCCAAAAATATATTGAAGTAAGGCTGCCAAGAGGACTTGAAAGCGGGGCAGAATTGCAGGAAACTGATTTCAGGAGGTAGACTGGAATTGCATTTTAAGCATAGGAAAAGAGGCAGAACGTCCACAGTGATGCACTTGGCCAAAAAGGGCGTACACGTTTTTTCCTGAATATATTCAGGAAAAAACGCGTACGCCCTTTTTGGTCAACCAAGCAAGCTTGCAAAGGAAATGTGCACTACAATGAAGTCTCACTTCCCCCCGGTCAAAAGGGCAATCTGAAAAAAGTGTAAAATCCAGAAAGGCGGGACAGTCCATGGAGAACTGGGGGCCTTGTTATGCTGATGGGCGGGATGTAAATTGCCACCCGCCACTCTGGAGAAGTGTATGGTGTTTCCTGAAAAATCTAAAAAACAAAGCAACAGAGCCTAGGGCACTTCCACTTATGGTCCTATAGCTTAGGGAAATTAAAATCAAAAAGACACAGCCACCCCAAAGTTTGGGACGGCTCTGTTTACTAGAACCTCGTTTACGGTACAAGTTCAATATCGCAGAAACTTAAAACTGGATAAAGAAGTTGTGGTACTTACGTACAATGCAATAACGCTCAGCAATGAAATCTATGTCATCAGGCGCATAGCAGCATAATGAGTGGATTTAGGTACGATGATTCTAACTGAAATAAGTCACACAGAAAAAGAAACATCATAAGATATCACGAATACACGGAATGTAAACTTGTCTACACAGGAACTGAATTACAAAACAGAACACGGTCTCAAATTTAGAAAACCAACTTATGCTTGCTTAAGGGGAAAGGTGAGTTGGGGTGATCCATAAAACCAGAGATTGAAATGAGCACAGATACCATTTCATAAGCCAAATATGTAATAGATAAGAGATACTCCTTGTTCAACGAAATGGACTCAACACCCCATATTAAATGCCTAAGAGTATACCTGACTAGTAGGAATCTTAAAACCTACGGATTGCTATGTCTCCAAAAGAGAATCAAGCGTGTGTACAGCGGCATAAACGCAGCAGTGATAGGATTGGTGAGGTTCGGTGAGCAAATGCAGACCCTTTGAAGTCATGTTGCATGGTAGCCATTCCATGGGTCTCAAGTCTCCAGGTTGAAGGGATTGTTCCTTCAGCTAAAACATGCATGTGGAACCCAGAGTATGATCCACCGTGTGATCGGGAAACGTGTTCAAATGTGTTTCAGTTTTCGTCCCCTTTTACTCGGGTGCAACATTCCAGACGCTTTACTAACACTCTCCCCACTTGGAGAGTCAGTGCCTTGAACCTCCTGTTTGGCCCAGTTTGCAATTTCTGCGGAAGAGGAACAGGAATAGGGAGAACCAATGAGAGACTAGCTGGAGGTGTCTGGACGGGCAAATTTAACTCTCATTTCCCACCAGGAAGAGGAATTAACCAAAGGCTCAGCGTGCCGTGCCGGAACCAGATTAGGCCCTGAAGCAATCCTGCGGTGCTGCGGCCAGCTCACAAGAAAGCGAGTTGAAGAAAGGAGCTCAGGGGCACTGTAATTCACAAACCTGCAGAGTTATAAATGACAGCTATCGTCCAAAAATATATTGAAGTAAGGCTGCCAAGAGGACTTGAAAGCGGGGCAGAATTGCAGGAAACCGATTTCAGGAGGTAGACTGGAATTGCATTTAAAGCA
Organism: Grampus griseus; assembly: GCF_964374135.1. Lineage (NCBI taxonomy): Eukaryota > Metazoa > Chordata > Mammalia > Artiodactyla > Delphinidae > Grampus > Grampus griseus. Next base: position 52,978 of record NW_028132778.1, on the reverse strand, counting down.
TAGGAAAAGACGCAGAACGTCCACAGTGATGCACTTGGCCAAAAAGGGCGTATGCGTTTTTTCCTGAATATATTCAGGAAAAAACGCATACGCCCTTTTTGGCCAACCAAGCAAGCTTGCAAAGGAAATCTGCACTACAATGAAGTCTCACTTCCCCGCCCCCCCCCCCCCCCCCCGGTCAAAAGGGCCATCTGAAAAAAGTGTAAAATCCAGAAAGGCAGGACAGTCCATGGAGAACTGGGGGCCTTGTTATGCTGATGGGCGGGATGTAAATTGCCACCCGCCACTCTGGAGAAGTGTATGGTGTTTCCTGAAACATCTAAAAAACAAAGCAACAGAGCCTAGGGCACTTCCACTTATGGTCCTATAGCTTAGGGAAATTAAAATCAAAAAGACACAGCCACCCCAAAGTTTGGGACGGCTCTGTTTACTAGAACCTAATTTACGGCACAAGTTCAATATCGCAGAATGCGAAAAATGGATAAAGAAGTTGTGGTACTTACGTACAATGCAATATCGCTCAGCAATGAAATCTATGTCATCAGTCCCGTAGCAGCATAATGAGTGGATTCAGGTACGATGATTCTAACTGAAATAAGTCACACAGAAAAAGAAACATCATAAGATATCACTAATACACGGAATGTAAACTTGGCTACACAGGAACTGAATTACAAAACAGAACAGGGTCTCAAATTTAGAAAACCAACTTATGCTTGCTTAAGGGGAAAGGTGAGTTGGGGTGCTCCATAAAACCAGAGATTGAAATGAGCACAGATACCGTTCCATAAGCCAAATATGTAATAGACAAGAGCTACTCCTTGCTCAATGAAATGGACTCAACACCCCATATTAAACGCCTAAGAGTATACCTGACTAGTAAGAATCTTAAAACCTATGGATGGATATGTCTCTGAAAGAGAATGAAGCGTGTGTACAGCAGCATAAACGCAACAGTGATAGGATTGGTGAGGTTCGGTGAGCAAATGCAGACCCTTTGAAGTCATATTGCATGGGCCATTCCATGGGTGTCATCTCTCCAGATCGAAGGGATTCTTCCTTCAGCTAAAACATGCATGTGGAACCCAGAGTATGATCCACCGTGTGATCGGGAAACGTGTTCAAATGTGTCTCAGTTTTCGTCCCCTGGTACTCGGGTGCAACATTCCAGACACTTTACTAACACTCTCCCCACTTGGAGAGTCAGTGCCTTGAACCTCCTGTTTGGCCCAGTTTGCAATTTCTGCGGAAGAGGAACAGGAATAGGGAGAACCAATGAGAGACTAGCTGGAGGTGTCTGGACGGGCAAATTTAACTCTCATTTCCCACCAGGAAGGGGAATTAACCAAAGGCTCAGCGTGCCGTGCCGGAACCAGATTAGGGCCTGAAGCAATCCTGCCTTGTTGCGGCCAGCTCACAAGAAAGCAGGTTGAAGAAAGGAGCTCAGGAGCACTGTAATTCACAAACCTGCAGAGTTATAAATGACAGTTATCGTCCAAAAATATAGTGAAATCAGGCTGCCAAGAGGACTTGAAAGCGGGGCAGAATTGCAGGAAACTGATTTCAGGAGGTAGACTGGAATTGCATTTTAAGCATAGGAAAAGAGGCAGAACGTCCACAGTGATGCACTTGGCCAAAAAGGGCGTATGCGTTTTTTCCTGAATATATTCAGGAAAAAACGCATACGCCCTTTTTGGCCAACCAAGCAAGCTTGCAAAGGAAATCTGCACTACAATGAAGTCTCACTTCCCCCCCGGTCAAAAGGGCCATCAGAAAAAAGTGTAAAATCCAGAAAGGCAGGACAGGCCATGGAGAACTGGGGGCCTTGTAACGCTGATGGGCGGGATGTAAATTGCCACCCGCCACTCTGGAGAAGTGTATGGTGTTTCCTGAAACATCTAAAAAACAAAGCAACAGAGCCTAGGGCACTTCCACTTATGGTCCTATAGCTTAGGGAAATTACAATCAAAAAGACACAGCCACCCCAAAGTTTGGGACGGCTCTGTTTACTAGAACCTAATTTACAGCACAAGTTCAATATCGCAGAATGCGAAAAATGGATAAAGAATTTGTGGTACTTACGTACAATGCAATATCGCTCAGCAATGAAATCTATGTCATCAGGCCGGTAGCAGCATAATGAGTGGATTCAGGTATGATGATTCTAACTGAAATAAGTCACACTGAAAAAGAAACATCATAAGATATCACGAATACACGGAATGTAAACTTGGCTACACAGGAACTGAATTACAAAACAGAACACGGTCTCAAATTTAGAAAACCAACTTATGCTTGCTTAAGGGGAAAGGTGAGTTGGGGTGCTCCATAAAACCAGAGATTGAAATGAGCACAGATACCGTTCCATAAGCCAAATATGTAATAGACAAGAGCTACTCCTTGCTCAACGAAATGGACTCAACACCCCATATTAAACGCCTAAGAGTATACCTGACTAGTAAGAATCTTAAAACCTATGGATGGATATGTCTCTGAAAGAGAATGAAGCATGTGTACAGCAGCATAAAAGCAACAGTGATAGGATTGGTGAGGTTCGGTGAGCAAATGCAGACCCTTTGAAGTCATATTGCATGGGCCATTCCATGGGTGTCAACTCTCCAGATCGAAGGGATTCTTCCTTCAGCTAAAACATGCATGTGGAACCCAGAGTATGATCCACCGTGTGATCGGGAAACGTGTTCAAATGTGTCTCAGTTTTCGTCCCCTGGTACTCGGGTGCAACATTCCAGACACTTTACTAACACTCTCCCCACTTGGAGAGTCAGTGCCTTGAACCTCCTGTTTGGCCCAGTTTGCAATTTCTGCGGAAGATGAACAGGAATAGGGAGAACCAATGAGAGACTAGCTGGAGGTGTCTGGACGGGCAAATTTAACTCTCATTTCCCACCAGGAAGAGGAATTAACCAAAGGCTCAGCGTGCCGTGCCGGAACCAGATTAGGGCCTGAAGCAATCCTGCGGTGTTGCGGCCAGCTCACAAGAAAGCGAGTTGAAGAAAGGAGCTCAGGGGCACTGTAATTCACAAACCTGCAGAGTTATAAATGACAGCTATCGTCCAAAAATATATTGAAGTAAGGCTGCCAAGAGGACTTGAAAGCGGGGCAGAATTGCAGGAAAACGATTTCAGGAGGTAGACTGGAATTGCATTTAAAGCATAGGAAAAGACGCAGAACGTCCACAATGATGCACTTGGCCAAAAAGGGCGTATGCGTTTTTTCCTGAATATATTCAGGAAAAAATGCATACGCACTTTTTGGCCAACCAAGCAAGCTTGCAAAGGAAATCTGCACTACAATGAAGTCTCACTTCCCCCCGGTCAAAAGGGCCATCTGAAAAAAGTGTAAAATCCAGAAAGGCGGGACAGTCCATGGAGAACTGGGGGCCTAGTTGTGCTGATGGGCGGGATGTAAATTGCCACCCGCCACTCTGGAGAAGTGTATGGTGTTTCCTGAAACATCTAAAAAACAAAGCAACAGAACCTAGGGCACTTCCACTTATGGTCCTATAGCTTAGGGAAATTACAATCAAAAAGACACAGCCACCCCAAAGTTTGGGACGGCTCTGTTTACTAGAACCTAATTTACGGCACAAGTTCAATATCGCAGAATGCGAAAAATGGATAAAGAAGTTGTGGTAGTTACGTAGAATGCAATATCGCTCAGCAATGAAATCTATGTCATCAGGCCCGTAGCAGCATAATGAGTGGATTCAGGTACGATGATTCTAACTGAAATAAGTCACACAGAAAAAGAAACATCATAAGATATCACGAATACACGGAATGTAAACTTGGCTACAAAGGAACTGAATTACAAAACAGAACAGGGTCTCAAATTTAGAAAAGCAACTTATGCTTGCTTAAGGGGAAAGGTGAGTTGGGGTGCTGCATAAAACCAGAGATTGAAATGAGCACAGATACCGTTGCATAAGCCAAATATGTAATAGACAAGAGCTACTCCTTGTTCAACGAAATGGACTCAACACGCCATATTAAATGCCTAAGAGTATACCTGACTAGTAGGAATCTTAAAACCTATGGATTGCTATGTCTCCAAAAGAGAATCAAGCGTGTGTACAGCGGCATAAATGCAGCAGTGATAGGATTGGTGAGGTTCAGTGAGCAAATGCAGACCCTTTGAAGTCATATTGCATGGTAGCCATTCCATGGGTCTCAACTCTCCAGGTTGAAGGGATTCTTCCTTCAGCTAAAACATGCATGTGGAACCCAGAGTATGATCCACCGTGTGATCGGGAAACGTGTTCAAATGTGTCTCAGTTTTCATCCCCTGGTACTCGGGTGCAACATTCCAGACGCTTTACTAACACTCTCCCCACTTGGAGAGTCAGTGCCTTGAACCTCCTGTTTGGCCCAGTTTGCAATTTCTGCGGAAGAGGAACAGGAATAGGGAGAACCAATGAGAGACTAGCTGGAGGTGTCTGGACGGGCAAATTTAACTCTCATTTCCCACCAGGAAGAGGAATTAACCAAAGGTTCAGCGTGCCGTGCCAGAACCAGTTTAGGCCCTGAAGCAATCCTGCGGTGTTGCGGCCAGCTCACAAGAAAGCGAGTTGAAGAAAGGAGCTCAGGGGCACTGTAATTCACAAACCTGCAGAGTTATAAATGACAGCTATTATCCAAAAATATATTGAAGTAAGGCTGCCAAGAGAACTTGAAAGCGGGGCAGAATAGCAGGAAACCGATTTCAGGAGGTAGACTGGAATTGCATTTAAAGCATAGGAAAAGACGCAGAACATACACAATGATGCACTTGGCCAAAAAGGGCGTATGCGTTTTTTCCTGAATATATTCAGGAAAAAACGCATACGCACTTCTTGGCCAACCAAGCAAGCTTGCAAAGGAAATCTGCACTACAATGAAGTCTCACTTCCCCCCGGTCAAAAGGGACATCTGAAAAAAGTGTAAAATCCAGAAAGGCAGGACAGTCCATGGAGAACTGGGGGCCTTGTTGTGCTGATGGGCGGGATGTAAATTGCCACCCGCCACTCTGGAGAAGTGTATGGTGTTTCCTGAAACATCTAAAAAACAAAGCAACAGAGCCTAGGGCACTTTCACTTATAGTCCTATAGCTTAGGGAAATTACAATCAAAAAGACACAGCCACCCCAAAGTTTGGGACGGCTCTGTTTACTAGAACCTAATTTACGGCACAAGTTCAATATCGCAGAATGCGAAAAATGGATAAAGAAGTTGTGGTAGTTACGTAGAATGCAATATCGCTCAGCAATGAAATCTATGTCATCAGGCCCGTAGCAGCATAATGAGTGGATTCAGGTACGATGATTCTAACTGAAATAAGTCACACAGAAAAAGAAACATCATAAGATATCACGAATACACGGAATGTAAACTTGGCTACACAGGAACTGAATTACAAAACAGAAGAGGGTCTCAAATTTAGAAAACCAACTTATGCTTGCTTAAGGGGAAAGGTGAGTTGGGGTGCTTCATAAAACCAGAGATTGAAATGAGCACAGATACCGTTCCATAAGTCAAATATGTAATAGACAAGAGCTACTCCTTGTTCAACGAAATGGACTCAACACCCCATATTAAATGCTTAAGAGTATACCTTACAATAGGAATCTTAAAACCTATGGATTGCTATGTCTCCAAAAGGGAATCAAGCGTGTGTACAGCGGCATAAACGCAACAGTGATAGGATTGGTGAGGTTCGGTGAGCAAATGCAGACCCTTTGAAGTCATATTGCATGGTAGCCATTCCATGGGTCTCAACTCTCCAGGTTGAAGGGATTCTTCCTTCAGCTAAAACATGCATGTGGAACCCAGAGTATGATCCACCGTGTGATCGGGAAACGTGTTCAAATGTGTCTCAGTTTTCATCCCCTGGTACTCGGGTGCAACATTCCAGACGCTTTACTAACACTCTCCCCACTTGGAGAGTCAGTGCCTTGAACCTCCTGTTTGGCCCAGTTTGCAATTTCTGCGGAAGATGAACAGGAATAGGGAGAACCAATGAGAGACTAGCTGGAGGTGTCTGGACGGGCAAATTTAACTCTCATTTCCCACCAGGAAGAGGAATTAACCAAAGGCTCAGCGTGCCGTGCCGGAACCAGATTAGGGCCTGAAGCAATCCTGCGGTGTTGCGGCCAGCTCACAAGAAAGCGAGTTGAAGAAAGGAGCTCAGGGGCACTGTAATTCACAAACCTGCAGAGTTATAAATGACAGCTATCGTCCAAAAATATTTTGAAGTCAGGCTGCCAAGAGGACTTGAAAGCGGGGCAGAATTGCAGGAAACTGATTTCAGGAGGTAGACTGGAATTGCATTTTAAGCATAGGAAAAGAGGCAGAACGTCCACAGTGATGCACTTGGCCAAAAAGGGCGTATGCGTTTTTTCCTGAATATATTCAGGAAAAAACGCATACGCCCTTTTTGGACAACCAAGCAAGCTTGCAAAGGAAATCTGCACTACAATGAAGTCTCACTTCCCCCCGGTCAAAAGGGCCATCTGAAAAAAGTGTAAAATCCAAAAAGGCAGGACAGTCCATGGAGAACTGGGGGCCTTGTTATGCTGATGGGCGGGATGTAAATTGCCACCCGCCACTCTGGAGAAGTGTATGGTGTTTCCTGAAACATCTAAAAAACAAAGCAACAGAGCCTAGGGCACTTCCACTTATGGTCCTATAGCTTAGGGAAATTACAATCAAAAAGACACAGCCACCCCAAAGTTTGGGACGGCTCTGTTTACTAGAACCTAATTTACGGCACAAGTTCAATATCGCAGAATGCAAAAAATGGATAAAGAAGTTGTGGTACTTACGTACAATGCAATATCGCTCAGCAATGAAATCTATTTCATCAGACCCGTAGCAGCATAATGAGTGGATTCAGGTACGATGATTCTAACTGAAATAAGTCACACAGAAAAAGAAACATTATAAGATATCACTAATACACGGAATGTAAACTTGGCTACACAGGAACTGAATTACAAAACAGAACACGGTCTCAAATTTAGAAAACCAACTTATGCTTGCTTAAGGGGAAAGGTGAGTTGGGGTGCTCCATAAAACCAGAGATTGAAATGAGCACAGATACCGTTCCATAAGCCAAATATGTAATAGACAAGAGGTACACCTTGCTCAACGAAATGGACTCAACACCCCATATTAAACGCCTAAGAGTATACCTGACTAGTAAGAATCTTAAAACCTATGGATGGATATGTCTCTGAAAGAGAATGAAGCGTGTGTACAGCAGCATAAACGCAACAGTGATAGGATTGGTGAGGTTCGGTGAGCAAATGCAGACCCTTTGAAGTCATATTGCATGGGCCATTCCATGGGTGTCAACTCTCCAGATCGAAGGGATTCTTCCTTCAGCTAAAACATGCATGTGGAACCCAGAGTATGATCCACCGTGTGATCGGGAAACGTGTTCAAATGTGTCTCAGTTTTCATCCCGTGGTACTCGGGTGCAACATTCCAGATGCTTTACTAACACTCTCCCCACTTGGAGAGTCAGTGCCTTGAACCTCCTGTTTGGCCCAGTTTGCAATTTCTGCGGAAGATGAACAGGAATAGGGAGAACCAATGAGAGACTAGCTGGAGGTGTCTGGACGGGCAAATTTAACTCTCATTTCCCACCAGGAAGAGGAATTAACCAAAGGCTCAGCGTGCCGTGCCGGAACCAGATTAGGCCCTGAAGCAATCCTGCCGTATTGTGGCCAGCTCACAAGAAAGCGAGTTGAAGAAAGGAGCTCAGGGGCACTGTAATTCACAAACCTGCAGAGTTATAAATGACAGCTATCGTGCAAAAATATTTTGAAATCAGGCTGCCAAGAGGACTTGAAAGCGGGGCACAATTGCAGGAAACCGATTTCAGGAAGTAGACTGGAATTGCATTTTAAGCATAGGAAAAGAGGCAGAACGTCCACAGTGATGCACTTGGCCAAAAAGGGCGTATGCGTTTTTTCCTGAATATATTCAGGAAAAAACGCATACGCACTTCTTGGCCAACCAAGCAAGCTTGCAAAGGAAATCTGCACTACAATGAAGTCTCACTTCCCCCCGGTCAAAAGGGACATCTGAAAAAAGTGTAGAATCCAGAAAGGCAGGACAGTCCATGGAGAACTGGGGGCCTTGTTGTGCTGATGGGCGGGATGTAAATTGCCACCCGCCACTCTGGAGAAGTGTATGGTGTTTCCTGAAACATCTAAAAAACAAAGCAACAGAGCCTAGGGCACTTCCACTTATGGTCCTATAGCTTAGGGAAATTACAATCAAAAAGACACAGCCACCCCAAAGTTTGGGACGGCTCTGTTTACTAGAACCTAATTTACGGCACAAGTTCAATATCGCAGAATGCGAAAAATGGATAAAGAAGTTGTGGTAGTTACGTAGAATGCAATATCGCTCAGCAATGAAATCTATGTCATCAGGCCCGTAGCAGCATAATGAGTGGATTCAGGTACGATGATTCTAACTGAAATAAGTCACACAGAAAAAGAAACATCATAAGTTATCACGAATACACGGAATGTAAACTTGGCTACACAGGAACTGAATTACAAAACAGAACAGGGTCTCAAATTTAGAAAACCAACTTATGCTTGCTTAAGTGGAAAGGTGAGTTGGGGTGCTGCATAAAACCAGAGATTGAAATGAGCACAGATACCGTTCCATAAGCCAAATATGTAATAGACAAAAGCTACTCCTTGTTCAACGAAATGGACTCAACACCCCATATTAAATGCTTAAGAGTATACCTTACAATAGGAATCTTAAAACCTATGGATTGCTATGTCTCCAAAAGGGAATCAAGCGTGTGTACAGCGGCATAAACGCAGCAGTGATAGGATTGGTGAGGTTCGGTGAGCAAATGCAGACCCTTTGAAGTCATATTGCATGGTAGCCATTCCATGGGTCTCAACTCTCCAGGTTGAAGTGATTCTTCCTTCAGCTAAAACATGCATGTGGAACCCAGAGTATGATCCACCGTGTGATCGGGAAACGTGTTCAAATGTGTCTCAGTTTTCATCCCCTGGTACTCGGGTGCAACATTCCAGACGCTTTACTAACACTCTCCCCACTTGGAGAGTCAGTGCCTTGAACCTCCTGTTTGGCCCAGTTTGCAATTTCTGCGGAAGATGAACAGGAATAGGGAGAACCAATGAGAGACTAGCTGGAGGTGTCTGGACGGGCAAATTTAACTCTCATTTCCCACCAGGAAGAGGAATTAACCAAAGGCTCAGCGTGCCGTGCCGGAACCAGATTAGGGCCTGAAGCAATCCTGCGGTGTTGCGGCCAGCTCACAAGAAAGCGAGTTGAAGAAAGGAGCTCAGGGGCACTGTAATTCACAAACCTGCAGAGTTATAAATGACAGCTATCGTCCAAAAATATTTTGAAGTCAGGCTGCCAAGAGGACTTGAAAGCGGGGCAGAATTGCAGGAAACTGATTTCAGGAGGTAGACTGGAATTGCATTTTAAGCATAGGAAAAGAGGCAGAACGTCCACAGTGATGCACTTGGCCAAAAAGGGCGTATGCGTTTTTTCCTGAATATATTCAGGAAAAAACGCATACGCACTTTTTGGACAACCAAGCAAGCTTGCAAAGGAAATCTGCACTACAATGAAGTCTCACTTCCCCCCGGTTAAAAGGGCCATCTGAAAAAAGTGTAAAATCCAAAAAGGCAGGACAGTCCATGGAGAACTGGGGGCCTTGTTATGCTGATGGGCGGGATGTAAATTGCCACCCGCCACTCTGGAGAAGTGTATGGTGTTTCCTGAAACATCTAAAAAACAAAGCAACAGAGCCTAGGGCACTTCCACTTATGGTCCTATAGCTTAGGGAAATTACAATCAAAAAGACACAGCCACCCCAAAGTTTGGGACGGCTCTGTTTACTAGAACCTAATTTACGGCACAAGTTCAATGTCGCAGAATGCGAAAAATGGATAAAGAAGTTGTGGTACTTACGTACAATGCAATATCGCTCAGCAATGAAATCTATTTCATCAGACACGTAGCAGCATAATGAGTGGATTCAGGTACGATGATTCTAACTGAAATAAGTCACACAGAAAAAGAAACATTATAAGATATCACTAATACACGGAATGTAAACTTGGCTACACAGGAACTGAATTACAAAACAGAACACGGTCTCAAATTTAGAAAACCAACTTATGCTTGCTTAAGGGGAAAGGTGAGTTGGGGTGCTCCATAAAACCAGAGATTGAAATGAGCACAGATACCGTTCCGTAAGCCAAATATGTAATAGACAAGAGCTACTCCTTGCTCAACGAAATGGACTCAACACCCCATATTAAACGCCTAAGAGTATACCTGACTAGTAAGAATCTTAAAACCTATGGATGGATATGTCTCTGAAAGAGAATGAAGCGTGTGTACAGCAGCATAAACGCAACAGTGATAGGATTGGTGAGGTTCGGTGAGCAAATGCAGACCCTTTGAAGTCATATTGCATGGGCCATTCCATGGGTGTCAACTCTCCAGATCGAAGGGATTCTTCCTTCAGCTAAAACATGCATGTGGAACCCAGAGTATGATCCACCGTGTGATCGGGAAACGTGTTCAAATATGTCTCAGTTTTCGTCCCCTGGTACTCGGGTACAACATTCCAGACGCTTTACTAACACTCTCCCCACTTGGAGAGTCAGTGCCTTGAACCTCCTGTTTGGCCCAGTTTGCAATTTCTGCGGAAGATGAACAGGAATAGGGAGAACCAATGAGAGACTAGCTGGAGGTGTCTGGACGGGCAAATTTAACTCTCATTTCCCACCAGGAAGAGGAATTAACCAAAGGCTCAGCGTGCCGTGCCGGAACCAGATTAGGCCCTGAAGCAATCCTGCCGTATTGTGGCCAGCTCACAAGAAAGCGAGTTGAAGAAAGGAGCTCAGGGGCACTGTAATTCACAAACCTGCAGAGTTATAAATGACAGCTATCGTGCAAAAATATTTTGAAATCAGGCTGCCAAGAGGACTTGAAAGCGGGGCACAATTGCAGGAAACCGATTTCAGGAAGTAGACTGGAATTGCATTTTAAGCATAGGAAAAGAGGCAGAACGTCCACAGTGATGCACTTGGCCAAAAAGGGCGTATGCGTTTTTTCCTGAATATATTCAGGAAAAAACGCATACGCACTTCTTGGCCAACCAAGCAAGCTTGCAAAGGAAATCTGCACTACAATGAAGTCTCACTTCCCCCCGGTCAAAAGGGACATCTGAAAAAAGTGTAGAATCCAGAAAGGCAGAACAGTCCATGGAGAACTGGGGGCCTTGTTATGCTGATGGGCGGGATGTAAATTGCCACCCGCCACTCTGGAGAAGTGTATGGTGTTTCCTGAAACATCTAAAAAACAAAGCAACAGAGCCTAGGGCACTTCCACTTATGGTCCTATAGCTTAGGGAAATTACAATCAAAAAGACACAGCCACCCCAAAGTTTGGGACGGCTCTGTTTACTAGAACCTAATTTACGGCACAAGTTCAATATCGCAGAATGCGAAAAATGGATAAAGAAGTTGTGGTAGTTACGTAGAATGCAATATCGCTCAGCAATGAAATCTATGTCATCAGGCCCGTAGCAGCATAATGAGTGGATTCAGGTACGATGATTCTAACTGAAATAAGTCACACAGAAAAAGAAACATCATAAGTTATCACGAATACACGGAATGTAAACTTGGCTACACAGGAACTGAATTACAAAACAGAACAGGGTCTCAAATTTAGAAAACCAACTTATGCTTGCTTAAGTGGAAAGGTGAGTTGGGGTGCTGCATAAAACCAGAGATTGAAATGAGCACAGATACCGTTCCATAAGCCAAATATGTAATAGACAAAAGCTACTCCTTGTTCAACGAAATGGACTCAACACCCCATATTAAATGCTTAAGAGTATACCTTACAATAGGAATCTTAAAACCTATGGATTGCTATGTCTCCAAAAGGGAATCAAGCGTGTGTACAGCGGCATAAACGCAGCAGTGATAGGATTGGTGAGGTTCGGTGAGCAAATGCAGACCCTTTGAAGTCATATTGCATGGTAGCCATTCCATGGGTCTCAACTCTCCAGGTTGAAGTGATTCTTCCTTCAGCTAAAACATGCATGTGGAACCCAGAGTATGATCCACCGTGTGATCGGGAAACGTGTTCAAATGTGTCTCAGTTTTCATCCCCTGGTACTCGGGTGCAACATTCCAGACGCTTTACTAACACTCTCCCCACTTGGAGAGTCAGTGCCTTGAACCTCCTGTTTGGCCCAGTTTGCAATTTCTGCGGAAGATGAACAGGAATAGGGAGAACCAATGAGAGACTAGCTGGAGGTGTCTGGACGGGCAAATTTAACTCTCATTTCCCACCAGGAAGAGGAATTAACCAAAGGCTCAGCGTGCCGTGCCGGAACCAGATTAGGGCCTGAAGCAATCCTGCGGTGTTGCGGCCAGCTCACAAGAAAGCGAGTTGAAGAAAGGAGCTCAGGGGCACTGTAATTCACAAACCTGCAGAGTTATAAATGACAGCTATCGTCCAAAAATATTTTGAAGTCAGGCTGCCAAGAGGACTTGAAAGCGGGGCAGAATTGCAGGAAACTGATTTCAGGAGGTAGACTGGAATTGCATTTTAAGCATAGGAAAAGAGGCAGAACGTCCACAGTGATGCACTTGGCCAAAAAGGGCGTATGCGTTTTTTCCTGAATATATTCAGGAAAAAACGCATACGCACTTTTTGGACAACCAAGCAAGCTTGCAAAGGAAATCTGCACTACAATGAAGTCTCACTTCCCCCCGGTCAAAAGGGCCATCTGAAAAAAGTGTAAAATCCAAAAAGGCAGGACAGTCCATGGAGAACTGGGGGCCTTGTTATGCTGATGGGCGGGATGTAAATTGCCACCCGCCACTCTGGAGAAGTGTATGGTGTTTCCTGAAACATCTAAAAAACAAAGCAACAGAGCCTAGGGCACTTCCACTTATGGTCCTATAGCTTAGGGAAATTACAATCAAAAAGACACAGCCACCCCAAAGTTTGGGACGGCTCTGTTTACTAGAACCTAATTTACGGCACAAGTTCAATGTCGCAGAATGCGAAAAATGGATAAAGAAGTTGTGGTACTTACGTACAATGCAATATCGCTCAGCAATGAAATCTATTTCATCAGACCCGTAGCAGCATAATGAGTGGATTCAGGTACGATGATTCTAACTGAAATAAGTCACACAGAAAAAGAAACATTATAAGATATCACTAATACACGGAATGTAAACTTGGCTACACAGGAACTGAATTACAAAACAGAACACGGTCTCAAATTTAGAAAACCAACTTATGCTTGCTTAAGGGGAAAGGTGAGTTGGGGTGCTCCATAAAACCAGAGATTGAAATGAGCACAGATACCGTTCCGTAAGCCAAATATGTAATAGACAAGAGCTACTCCTTGCTCAACGAAATGGACTCAACACCCCATATTAAACGCCTAAGAGTATACCTGACTAGTAAGAATCTTAAAACCTATGGATGGATATGTCTCTGAAAGAGAATGAAGCGTGTGTACAGCAGCATAAACGCAACAGTGATAGGATTGGTGAGGTTCGGTGAGCAAATGCAGACCCTTTGAAGTCATATTGCATGGGCCATTCCATGGGTGTCAACTCTCCAGATCGAAGGGATTCTTCCTTCAGCTAAAACATGCATGTGGAACCCAGAGTATGATCCACCGTGTGATCGGGAAACGTGTTCAAATATGTCTCAGTTTTCGTCCCCTGGTACTCGGGTGCAACATTCCAGACGCTTTACTAACACTCTCCCCACTTGGAGAGTCAGTGCCTTGAACCTCCTGTTTGGCCCAGTTTGCAATTTCTGCGGAAGATGAACAGGAATAGGGAGAACCAATGAGAGACTAGCTGGAGGTGTCTGGACGGGCAAATTTAACTCTCATTTCCCACCAGGAAGAGGAATTAACCAAAGGCTCAGCGTGCCGTGCCGGAACCAGATTAGGGCCTGAAGCAATCCTGCGGTGTTGCGGCCAGCTCACAAGAAAGCGAGTTGAAGAAAGGAGCTCAGGGGCACTGTAATTCACAAACCTGCAGAGTTATAAATGACAGCTATCGTCCAAAAATATTTTGAAGTCAGGCTGCCAAGAGGACTTGGAAGCGGGGCAGAATTGCAGGAAACTGATTTCAGGAGGTAGACTGGAATTGCATTTTAAGCATAGGAAAAGAGGCAGAACGTCCACAGTGATGCACTTGGCCAAAAAGGGTGTATGCGTTTTTTCCTGAATATATTCAGGAAAAAACGCATACGCCCTTTTTGGACAACCAAGCAAGCTTGCAAAGGAAATCTGCACTACAATGAAGTCTCACTTCCCCCCGGTCAAAAGGGCCATCTGAAAAAAGTGTAAAATCCAAAAAGGCAGGACAGTCCATGGAGAACTGGGGGCCTTGTTATGCTGATGGGCGGGATGTAAATTGCCACCCGCCACTCTGGAGAAGTGTATGGTGTTTCCTGAAACATCTAAAAAACAAAGCAACAGAGCCTAGGGCACTTCCACTTATGGTCCTATAGCTTAGGGAAATTACAATCAAAAAGACACAGCCACCCCAAAGTTTGGGACGGCTCTGTTTACTAGAACCTAATTTACGGCACAAGTTCAATATCGCAGAATGCGAAAAATGGATAAAGATGTTGTGGTACTTACGTACAATGCAATATCGCTCAGCAATGAAATCTATTTCATCAGACCCGTAGCAGCATAATGAGTGGATTCAGGTACGATGATTCTAACTGAAATAAGTCACACAGAAAAAGAAACATTATAAGATATCACTAATACACGGAATGTAAACTTGGCTACACAGGAACTGAATTACAAAACAGAACACGGTCTCAAATTTAGAAAACCAACTTATGCTTGCTTAAGGGGAAAGGTGAGTTGGGGTGCTCCATAAAACCAGAGATTGAAATGAGCACAGATACCGTTCCATAAGCCAAATATGTAATAGACAAGAGCTACTCCTTGCTCAACGAAATGGACTCAACACCCCATATTAAACGCCTAAGAGTATACCTGACTAGTAAGAATCTTAAAACCTATGGATGGATATGTCTCTGAAAGAGAATGAAGCGTGTGTACAGCAGCATAAACGCAACAGTGATAGGATTGGTGAGGTTCGGTGAGCAAATGCAGACCCTTTGAAGTCATATTGCATGGGCCATTCCATGGGTGTCAACTCTCCAGATCGAAGGGATTCTTCCTTCAGCTAAAACATGCATGTGGAACCCAGAGTATGATCCACCGTGTGATCGGGAAACGTGTTCAAATGTGTCTCAGTTTTCGTCCCCTGGTACTCGGGTGCAACATTCCAGACGCTTTACTAACACTCTCCCCACTAGGAGAGTCAGTGCCTTGAACCTCCTGTTTGGCCCAGTTTGCAATTTCTGCGGAAGATGAACAGGAATAGGGAGAACCAATGAGAGACTAGCTGGAGGTGTCTGGACGGGCAAATTTAACTCTCATTTCCCACCAGGAAGAGGAATTAACCAAAGGCTCAGCGTGCCGTGCCGGAACCAGATTAGGGCCTGAAGCAATCCTGCCGTATTGCGGCCAGCTCACAAGAAAGCGAGTTGAAGAAAGGAGCTCAGGGGCACTGTAATTCACAAACCTGCAGAGTTATAAATGACAGCTATCGTGCAAAAATATTTTGAAGTCAGGCTGCCAAGAGGACTTGAAAGCGGGGCACAATTGCAGGAAACTGATTTCAGGAGGTAGATTGGAATTGCATTTTAAGCATAGGAAAAGAGGCAGAACGTCCACAGTGATGCACTTGGCCAAAAAGGGCATATGCGTTTTTTCCTGAATATATTCAGGAAAAAACGCATACGCCCTTTTTGGCCAACCAAGCAAGCTTGCAAAGGAAATCTGCACTACAATGAAGTCTCACTTCAACCCGGTCAAAAGGGCAATCTGAGAAAAGTGTAAAATCCAGAAAGGCAGAACCGTCCATGGAGAACTGGGGGCCTTGTTACGCTGATGGGCGGGATGTAAATTGCCACCCGCCACTCTGGAGAAGTGTATGGTGTTTCCTGAAACATCTAAAAAACAAAGCAACAGAGGCTAGAGCACTTCCACTTATGGTCCTATAGCTTAGGGAAATTAACATCAAAAAGACACAGCCACCCCAAAGTTTGGGACGGCTCTGTTTACTGGAACCTAATTTACGGCACAAGTTCAATATCGCAGAATGCGAAAAATGGATAAAGAAGTTGTGGTACTTACGTACAATGCAATATCGCTCAGGAATGAAATCTATGTCATCAGGCCCGTAGCAGCATAATGAGTGGATTCAGGTACGATGATTCTAACTGAAATAAGTCACACAGAAAAAGAAACATCATAAGATATCACGAATACACGGAATGTAAACTTGGCTACACAGGAACTGAATTACAAAACAGAACAGGGTCTCAAATTTAGAAAACCAACTTATGCTTGCTTAAGGGGAAAGGTGAGTTGGGGTGCTGCATAAAACCAGAGATTGAAATGAGCACAGATACCATTCCATAAGCCAAATATGTAATAGACAAGAGCTACTCCTTGTTCAACGAAATGGACTCAACACCCCATATTAAATGCCTAAGAGTATACCTGACTAGTAGGAATCTTAAAACCTATGGATTGCTATGTCTCCAAAAGAGAATCAAGCGTGTGTACAGCAGCATAAACGCCACAGTGATAGGATTGGTGAGGTTCGGTGAGCAAATGCAGACCCTTTGAAGTCATATTGCATGGTAACCATTCCATGGGTGTCAACTCTCCAGATCGAAGGGATTCTTCCTTCAGCTAAAACATGCATGTGGAACCCAGAGTATGATCCACCGTGTGATCGGGAAACGTGTTCAAATGTGTCTCAGTTTTCGTCCCCTGGTACTCGGGTGCAACATTCCAGACGCTTTACTAACACTCTCCCCACTTGGAGAGTCAGTGCCTTGAACCTCCTGTTTGGCCCAGTTTGCAATTTCTGCGGAAGATGAACAGGAATAGGGAGAACCAATGAGAGACTAGCTGGAGGTGTCTGGACGGGCAAATTTAACTCTCATTTCCCACCAGGAAGGGGAATTAACCAAAGGCTCAGCATGCCGTGTCGGAACCAGATTAGGCCCTGAAGCAATCCTGCGGTGCTGCGGCCAGCTCACAAGAAAGCGAGTTGAAGAAAGGAGCTCAGGGGCACTGTAATTCACAAACCTGCAGAGTTATAAATGACAGCTATCGTCCAAAAATATATTGAAGTAAGGCTGCCAAGAGGACTTGAAAGCGGGGCAGAATTGCAGGAAACCAATTTCAGGAGGTAGACTGGAATTGCATTTAAAGCATAGGAAAAGACGCAGAACGTCCACAGTGATGCACTTGGCCAAAAAGGGCGTATGCGTTTTTTCCTGAATATATTCAGGAAAAAACGCATACGCCCTTTTTGGCCAACCAAGCAAGCTTGCAAAGGAAATCTGCACTACAATGAAGTCTCACTTCCCCCCGGTCAAAAGGGCAATCTGAAAAAAGTGTAAAATCCAGAAAGGCAGGACAGTCCATGGAGAACTAGGGGCCTTGTTATGCTGATGGGCGGGTTGTAAATTGCCACCCGCCACTCTGGAGAAGTGTATGGTGTTTCCTGAAAAATCTAAAAAACAAAGCAACAGAGCCTAGGGCACTTCCACTTATGGTCCTATAGCTTAGGGAAATTAAAATCAAAAAGACACAGCCACCCCAAAGTTTGGGACGGCTCTGTTTACTAGAACCTCGTTTACGGTACAAGTTCAATATCGCAGAAACTGAAAACTGGATAAAGAAGTTGTGGTTCTTACGTACAATGCAATATCACTCAGCAATGAAATCTATGTCATCAGGCCCGTAGCAGCATAATGAGTGGATTCAGGTACGATGATTCTAACTGAAATAAGTCACACAGAAAAAGAAACATCATAAGATATCACGAATACACGGAATGTAAACTTGGTTACACAGGAACTGAATTACAAATCAGAACAGGGTCTCAAATTTAGAAAACCAACTTATGCTTGCTTAAGGGGAAAGGTGAGTTGGGGTGCTGCATAAAACCAGAGATTGAAATGAGCACAGATACCATTCCATAAGCCAAATATGTAATAGACAAGAGATACACCTTGCTCAACGAAATGGACTCAACACCCCATATTAAATGCCTAAGAGTATACCTGACTAGTAGGAATCTTAAAACCTATGGATTGCTATGTTCCGAAAGAGAATCAAGTGTGTGTACAGCGGCATAAACGCAGCAGTGATAGGATTGGTGAGGTTCGGTGTGCAAATGCAGACCCTTTGAAGTCATATTGCATGGTAGCCATTCCATGGGTCTCAAGTCTCCAGGTTGAAGGGATTCTTCCTTCAGCTAAAACATGCATGTGGAACCCAGAGTATGATCCACCGTGTGATCGGGAAACGTGTTCAAATGTGTCTCAGTTTTCGTCCCCTTTTACTCGGGTGCAACATTCCAGACGCTTTACTAACACTCTCCCCACTTGGAGAGTCAGTGCCTTGAACCTCCTGTTTGGCCCAGTTTGCAATTTCTGCGGAAGAGGAACAGGAATAGGGAGAACCAATGAGAGACTAGCTGGAGGTGTCTGGACGGGCTAATTTAACTCTCATTTCCCACCAGGAAGAGGAATTAACCAAAGGCTCAGCGTGCCGTGCCGGAACCAGATTAGGCCCTGAAGCAATCCTGCGGTGTTGCGGCCAGCTCACAAGAAAGCGAGTTGAGGAAAGGAGCTCAGGGGCACTGTAATTCACAAACCTGCAGAGTTATAAATGACAGCTATCGTCCAAAAATATATTGAAGTAAGGCTGCCAAGAGGACTTGAAAGCGGGGCAGAATTGCAGGAAACCGATTTCAGGAGGTAGACTGGAATTGCATTTAAAGCATAGGAAAAGACGCAGAACGTCCACAGTGATGCACTTGGCCAAAAAGGGCGTATGCGTTTTTTCCTGAATATATTCAGGAAAAAACGCATACGCCCTTTTTGGCCAACCAAGCAAGCTTGCAAAGGAAATCTGCACTACAATGAAGTCTCACTTCCCCCCCCCCACCCCCGGTCAAAAGGGCCATCTGAAAAAAGTGTAAAATCCAGAAAGGCAGGACAGTCCATGGAGAACTGGGGGCCTTGTTATGCTGATGGGCGGGATGTAAATTGCCACCCGCCACTCTGGAGAAGTGTATGGTGTTTCCTGAAACATCTAAAAAACAAAGCAACAGAGCCTAGGGCACTGCCACTTATTGTCCTATAGCTTAGGGAAATTAAAATCAAAAAGACACAGCCACCCCAAAGTTTGGGACGGCTCTGTTTACTAGAACCTAATTTACGGCACAAGTTCAATATCGCAGAATGCGAAAAATGGATAAAGAAGTTGTGGTACTTACGTACAATGCAATATCGCTCAGCAATGAAATCTATGTCATCAGGCCCGTAGCAGCATAATGAGTGGATTCAGGTACGATGATTCTAACTGAAATAAGTCACACAGAAAAAGAAACATCATAAGATATCACTAATACACGGAATGTAAACTTGGCTACACAGGAACTGAATTACAAAACAGAACAGGGTCTCAAATTTAGAAAACCAACTTATGCTTGCTTAAGGGGAAAGGTGAGTTGGGGTGCTCCATAAAACCAGAGATTGAAATGAGCACAGATACCGTTCCATAAGCCAAATATGTAATAGACAAGAGCTACTCCTTGCTCAACGAAATGGACTCAACACCCCATATTAAACGCCTAAGAGTATACCTGACTAGTAAGAATCTTAAAACCTATGGATGGATATGTCTCTGAAAGAGAATGAAGCGTGTGTACAGCAGCATAAACGCAACAGTGATAGGATTGGTGAGGTTCGGTGAGCAAATGCAGACCCTTTGAAGTCATATTGCATGGGCCATTCCATGGGTGTCATCTCTCCAGATCGAAGGGATTCTTCCTTCAGCTAAAACATGCATGTGGAACCCAGAGTATGATCCACCGTGTGATCGGGAAACGTGTTCAAATGTGTCTCAGTTTTCGTCCCCTGGTACTCGGGTGCAACATTCCAGACACTTTACTAACACTCTCCCCACTTGGAGAGTCAGTGCCTTGAACCTCCTGTTTGGCCCAGTTTGCAATTTCTGCGGAAGATGAACAGGAATAGGGAGAACCAATGAGAGACTAGCTGGAGGTGTCTGGACGGGTAATTTTAACTCTCATTTCCCACCAGGAAGGGGAATTAACCAAAGGCTCAGCGTGCCATGCCGGAACCAGATTAGGGCCTGAAGCAATCCTGCCTTGTTGCGGCCAGCTCACAAGAAAGCAGGTTGAAGAAAGGAGCTCAGGAGCACTGTAATTCACAAACCTGCAGAGTTATAAATGACAGTTATCGTCCAAAAATATATTGAAATCAGGATGCCAAGAGGACTTGAAAGCGGGGCAGAATTGCAGGAAACATTTCAGGAGGTAGACTGGAATTGCATTTTAAGCATAGGAAAAGAGGCAGAACGTCCACAGTGATGCACTTGGCCAAAAAGGGCGTATGCGTTTTTTCCTGAATATACTCAGGAAAAAACACATACGCCCTTGTTGGCCAACCAAGCAAGCTTGCAAAGGAAATCTGCACTACAATGAAGTCTCACTTCCTCCCCGGTCAAAAGGGCCATCAGAAAAAAGTGTAAAATCCAGAAAGGCAGGACAGGCCATGGAGAACTGGGGGCCTTGTAACGCTGATGGGCGGGATGTAAATTGCCACCCGCCACTCTGGAGAAGTGTATGGTGTTTCCTGAAACATCTAAAAAACAAAGCAACAGAGCCTAGGGCACTTCCACTTATGGTCCTATAGCTTAGGGAAATTAAAATCAAAAAGACACAGTCACCCCGAAGTTTGGGACGGCTCTGTTTACTAGAACCTCGTTTACGGTACAAGTTCAATATCGCAGAAAGCGAAAAGTGGATAAAGAAGTTGTGGTACTTACGTACAATGCAATATCACTCAGCAATGAAATCTATGTCATCAGGCCCGTAGCAGCATAATGAGTGGATTCAGCTACGATGATTCTAACTGAAATAAGTCACACAGAAAAAGAAACATCATAAGATATCACTAATACATGGAATGTAAACTTGGCTACACAGGAACTGAATTACAAAACAGAACACGGTCTCAAATTTAGAAAACCAACTTATGCTTGCTTAAGGGGAAAGGTGAGTTGGGGTGCTCCATAAAACCAGAGATTGAAATGAGCACAGATATCATTCCATAAGCCAAATATGTAATAGACAAGAGCTACTCCTTGTTCAACGAAATGGACTCAACACCCCATATAAAATGCCTAAGAGTATACCTGACTAGTAGTAATCTTAAAACCTATGGATTGCTATGTCTCCGAAAGATAATCAAGCCTGTGTACAGCGGCATAAACGCAGCAGAGATAGGATTTGTGAGGTTCGGTGAGCAAATGCAGACCCTTTGAAGTGATATTGCATGGTAGCCATTCCATGGGTCTCAACTCTCCAGGTTGAACGGATTCTTCCTTCAGCTAAAACATGCATGTGGAACCCAGAGTATGATCCACCGTGTGATCGGGAAACGTGCTCAAATGTGTCTCAGTTTTCGTCGCCTGGTACTCGGGTGTAACATTCCAGACGCTTTACTAACACGCTCCCCACTTGGAGAGTCAGTGCCTTGAACCTCCTGTTTGGCCTAGTTTACAATTTCTGCGGAAGATGAACAGGAATAGGGAGAACCAATGAGAGACTAGCTGGAGGTGTCTGGACGGGCAAATTTAACTCTCATTTCCCACCAGGAAGAGGAATTAACCAAAGGATCAGCGTGCCGTGTCGGAACCAGATTAGGCCCTGAAGCAATCCTGCGGTGTTGCGGACAGCTCACAAGAAAGCGAGTTGAAGAAAGGAGCTCAGGGGCACTGTAATTCACAAACCTGCAGAGTTATAAATGACAGCTATCGTCCAAAAATATATTGAAGTAAGGCTGCCAAGAGGACTTGAAAGCGGGGCAGAATTGCAGGAAACCGATTTCAGGAGGTAGACTGGAATTGCATTTAAAGCATAGGAAAAGAGGCAGAACGTCCACAATGATGCACTTGGCCAAAAAGGGCGTATGCGTTTTTTCCTGAATATACTCAAGAAAAAACGCATACGCCCTTTTTGGCCAACCAAGCAAGCTTGCAAAGGAAATCTGCACTAGAATGAAGTCTCACTTCCCCCCCGGTCAAAAGGGTCATCAGAAAAAAGTGTAAAATCCAGAAAGGCAGGACAGGCCATGGAGAACTGGGGGCCTTGTTATGCTGATGGGCGGGATGTAAATTGCCACCCGCCACTCTGGAGAAGTGTATGGTGTTTCCTGAAACATCTAAAAAACAAAGCAACAGAGCCTAGGGCACTTCCACTTATGGTCCTATAGCTTAGGGAAATTACAATCAAAAAGACACAGCCACCCCAAAGTTTGGGATGGCTCTGTTTACTAGAACCTAATTTACGGCACAAGTTCAATATCGCAGAATGCGAAAAATGGATAAAGAATTTGTGGTACTTACGTACAATGCAATATCGCTCAGCAATGAAATCTATGTCATCAGGCCGGTAGCAGCATAATGAGTGGATTCAGGTACGATGATTCTAACTGAAATAACTCACACTGAAAAAGAAACATCATAAGATATCACTAATACACTGAATGTAAACTTGGCTACACAGGAACTGAATTACAAAACAGAACACGGTCTCAAATTTAGAAAACCAACTTATGCTTGCTTAAGGGGAAAGGTGAGTTGGGGTGCTCCATAAAACCAGAGATTGAAATGAGCACAGATACCGTTCCATAAGCCAAATATGTAATAGACAAGAGCTACTCCTTGCTCAATGAAATGGACTCAACACCCCATATTAAACGCCTAAGAGTATACCTGACTAGTAAGGATCTTAAAACCTATGGATGGATATGTCTCTGAAAGAGAATGAAGCATGTGTACAGCAGCATAAACGCAACAGTGATAGGATTGGTGAGGTTCGGTGAGCAAATGCAGACCCTTTGAAGTCATATTGCATGGGCCATTCCATGGGTGTCAACTCTCCAGATCGAAGGGATTCTACCTTCAGCTAAAACATGCATGTGGAACCCAGAGTATGATCCACCGTGTGATCGGGAAACGTGTTCAAATGTGTCTCAGTTTTCGTCCCCTGGTACTCGGGTGCAACATTCCAGATGCTTTACTAACACTCTCCCCACTTGGAGAGTCAGTGCCTTGAACCTCCTGTTTGGCCCAGTTTGCAATTTCTGCGGAAGATGAACAGGAATAGGGAGAACCAATGAGAGACTAGCTGGAGGTGTCTGGACGGGCAAATTTAACTCTCATTTCCCACCAGGAAGAGGAATTAACCAAAGGCTCAGCGTGCCGTGCCGGAACCAGATTAGGCCCTGAAGCAATCCTGCGGTGTTGCGGCCAGCTCACAAGAAAGCGAGTTGAAGAAAGGAGCTCAGGGGCACTGTAATTCACAAACCTGCAGAGTTATAAATGACAGCTATCATCCAAAAATATATTGAAGTAAGGCTGCCAAGAGGACTTGAAAGCGGGGCAGAATTGCAGGAAACCGATTTCAGGAGGTAGACTGGAATTGCATTTAAAGCATAGGAAAAGAGGCAGAACGTCCACAGTGATGCACTTGGCCAAAAAGGGCGTATGCGTTTTTCCCTGAATATATTCAGGAAAAAACGCATACGCCCTTTTTGGCCAACCAAGCAAGCTTGCAAAGGAAATCTGCACTACAATGAAGTCTCACTTCCCCCCCCCCCCCCCCGGTCAAAAGGGACATCTGAAAAAAGTGTAAAATCCAGAAAGGCAGGACAGTCCATGGAGAACTGGGGGCCTTGTTATGCTGATGGGCGGGATGTAAATTGCCACCCGCCACTCTGGAGAAGTGTATGGTGTTTCCTGAAACATCTAAAAAACAAAGCAACAGAGCCTAGGGCACTTCCACTTATGGTCCTATAGCTTAGGGAAATTAAAATCAAAAAGACACAGCCACCCCAAAGTTTGGGACGGCTCTGTTTACTAGAACCTAATTTACGGCACAAGTTCAATATCGCAGAATGCGAAAAATGGATAAAGAAGTTGTGGTACTTACGTACAATGCAATATCGCTCAGCAATGAAATCTATGTCATCAGGCCCGTAGCAGCATAATGAGTGGATTCAGGTACGATGATTCTAACTGAAATAAGTCACACAGAAAAAGAAACATCATAAGATATCTCTAATACACGGAATGTAAACTTGGCTACACAGGAACTGAATTACAAAACAGAACAGGGTCTCAAATTTAGAAAACCAACTTATGCTTGCTTAAGGGGAAAGGTGAGTTGGGGTGCTCCATAAAACCAGAGATTGAAATGAGCACAGATACCGTTCCATAAGCCAAATATGTAATAGATAAGAGCTACTCCTTGCTCAACGAAATGGACTCAACACCCCATATTAAACGCCTAAGAGTATACCTGACTAGTAAGAATCTTAAAACCTATGGATGGATATGTCTCTGAAAGAGAATGAAGCGTGTGTACAGCAGCATAAACGCAACAGTGATAGGATTGGTGAGGTTCGGTGAGCAAATGCAGACCCTTTGAAGTCATATTGCATGGGCCATTCCATGGGTGTCATCTCTCCAGATCGAAGGGATTCTTCCTTCAGCTAAAACATGCATGTGGAACCCAGAGTATGATCCACCGTGTGATTGGGAAACGTGTTCAAATGTGTCTCAGTTTTCGTCCCCTGGTACTCGGGTGCAACATTACAGACGCTTTACTAACACTCTCCCCACTTGGAGAGTCAGTGCCTTGAACCTCCTGTTTGGCCCAGTTTGCAATTTCTGCGGAAGATGAACAGGAATAGGGAGAACCAATGAGAGACTAGCTGGAGGTGTCTGGACGGGCAAATTTAACTCTCATTTCCCACCAGGAAGGGGAATTAACCAAAGGCTCAGCGTGCCGTGCCGGAACCAGATTAGGGCCTGAAGCAATCCTGCCTTGTTGCGGCCAGCTCACAAGAAAGCAGGTTGAAGAAAGGAGCTCAGGAGCACTGTAATTCACAAACCTGCAGAGTTATAAATGACAGTTATCGTCCAAAAATATAGTGAAATCAGGCTGCCAAGAGGACTTGAAAGCGGGGCAGAGTTGCAGGAAACTGATTTCACGAGGTAGACTGGAATTGCATTTTAAGCATAGGAAAAGAGGCAGAACGTCCACAGTGATGCACTTGGCCAAAAAGGGCGTATGCGTTTTTTCCTGAATATATTCAGGAAAAAACGCATACGCCCTTTTTGGCCAACCAAGCAAGCTTGCAAAGGAAATCTGCACTACAATGAAGTCTCACTTCCCCCCAGTCAAAAGGGCAATCTGAAAAAAGTGTAAAATCCAGAAAGGCAGGACAGTCCATGGAGAACTGGGGGCCTGGTTATGCTGATGGGCGGGATGTAAATTGCCACCCGCCACTCTGGAGAAGTGTATGGTGTTTCCTGAAAAATCTAAAAAACAAAGCAACAGAGCCTAGGGCACTTCCACTTATGGTCCTATAGCTTAGGGAAATTAAAATCAAAAAGACACAGCCACCCCAAAGTTTGGGACGGCTCTGTTTACTAGAACCTCGTTTACGGTACAAGTTCAATATCGCAGAAACTGAAAACTGGATAAAGAAGTTGTGGTACTTACGTACAATGCAATATCGCTCAGCAATGAAATCTATGTCATCAGGCCCGTAGCAGCATAATGAGTGGATTCAGGTACGATGATTCTAACTGAAATAACTCACACAGAAAAAGAAACATCAGAAGATATCACGAATACACGGAATGTAAACTTGTCTACACAGGAACTGAATTACAAAACAGAACACGGTCTCAAATTTAGAAAACCAACTTATGCTTGCTTAAGGGGAAAGGTGAGTTGGGGTGCTCCATAAAACCAGAGATTGAAATGAGCACAGATACCATTTCATAAGCCAAATATGTAATAGATAAGAGATACTCCTTGTTCAACGAAATGGACTCAACACCCCATATTAAATGCCTAAGTGTATACCTGACTAGTAGGAATCTTAAAACCTACAGACTGCTATGTCTCCAAAAGAGAATCAAGCGTGTGTACAGCGGCATAAACACAGCAGTGATAGGATTGGTGAGGTTCGGTGAGCAAATGCAGACCCTTTCAAGTCATGTTGCATGGTAGCCATTCCATGGGTCTCAAGTCTCCAGGTTGAAGGGATTCTTCCTTCAGCTAAAACATGCATGTGGAACCCAGAGTATGATCCACCGTGTGATCGGGAAACGTGTTCAAATGTGTCTCAGTTTTCATCCCCTGGTACTCGGGTGCAACATTCCAGACGCTTTACTAACACTCTCCCCACTTGGAGAGTCAGTGCCTTGAACCTCCTGTTTGGCCCAGTTTGCAATTTCTGCGGAAGATGAACAGGAATAGGGAGAACCAATGAGAGACTAGCTGGAGGTGTCTGGACGGGCAAATTTAACTCTTATTTCCCACCAGGAAGAGGAATTAACCAAAGGCTCTGCGTGCCGTGCCGGAACCAGATTAGGGCCTGAAGCAATCCTGCGGTGTTGCGGCCAGCTCACAAGAAAGCGAGTTGAAGAAAGGAGCTCAGGGCCACTGTAATTCACAAACCTGCAGAGTTATAAATGACAGCTATCGTCCAAAAATATTTTGAAGTCAGGCTGCCAAGAGGACTTGAAAGCGGGGCAGAATTGCAGGAAACTGATTTCAGGAGGTAGACTGGAATTGCATTTTAAGCATAGGAAAAGAGGCAGAACGTCCACAGTGATGCACTTGGCCAAAAAGGGCGTATGCGTTTTTTCCTGAATATATTCAGGAAAAAAAGGCATACGCCCTTTTTGGAAAACCAAGCAAGCTTGCAAAGGAAATCTGCACTACAATGAAGTCTCACTTCCCCCCAGTCAAAAGGGCCATCTGAAAAAAGTGTAAAATCCAAAAAGGCAGGACAGTCCATGGAGAACTGGGGGCCTTGTTATGCTGATGGGCGGGATGTAAATTGCCACCCGCCACTCTGGAGAAGTGTATGGTGTTTCCTGAAACTTCTAAAAAACAAAGCAACAGAGGCTAGGGCACTTCCACTTATGGTCCTATAGCTTAGGGAAATTACAATCAAAAAGACACAGCCACCCCAAAGTTTGGGACGGCTCTGTTTACTAGAACCTAATTTACGGCACAAGTTCAATATCGCAGAATGCGAAAAATGGATAAAGAAGTTGTGGTAGTTACGTAGAATGCAATATCGCTCAGCAATGAAATCTATGTCATCAGGCCCGTAGCAGCATAATGAGTGGATTCAGGTACGATGATTCTAACTGAAATAAGTCACACAGAAAAAGAAACATCATAAGATATCACTAATACACGGAATGTAAACTTGGCTACACAGGAACTGAATTACAAAACAGAACACGGTCTCAAATTTAGAAAATCAACTTACGCTTTCTTAAGGGGAAAGGTGAGTTAGGGTGCTCCATAAAACCAGAGATTGAAATGAGCACAGATACCGTTCCATAAGCCAAATATGTAATAGACCAGAGCTACTCCTTGCTCAACGAAATGGACACAACACCCTATATTAAACGCCTAAGAGTATACCTGACTAGTAGGAATCTTAAAACCTATGGATTGCTATGTCTCCAAAAGAGAATCAAGTGTGTGTACAGCGGCATAAACGCAGCAGTGATAGGATTGGTGAGGTTCGGTGAGCAAATGCAGACCCTTTGAAGTCATATTGCATGGTAGCCATTCCATGGGTCTCAACTCTCCAGGTTGAAGGGATTCTTCCTTCAGCTAAAACATGCATGTGGAACCCAGAGTATGATCCACCGTGAGATCGGGAAACGTGTTCAAATGTGTCTCAGTTTTCATCCCCTGGTACTCGGGTGCAACATTCCAGACGCTTTACTAACACTCTCCCCACTTGGAGAGTCAGTGCCTTGAACCTCCTGTTTGGCCCAGTTTGCAATTTCTGCGGAAGATGAACAGGAATAGGGAGAACCAATGAGAGACTAGCTGGAGGTGTCTGGACGGGCAAATTTAACTCTCATTTCCCACCAGGAAGAGGAATTAACCAAAGGCTCAGCGTGCCGTGCCAGAACCAGATTAGGGCCTGAAGCAATCCTGCGGTGTTGCAGCCAGCTCACAAGAAAGCGAGTTGAAGAAAGGAGCTCAGGGGCACTGTAATTCACAAACTTGCAGAGTTATAAATGACAGCTATGCTCCAAAATATACTGAAGTCAGGCTGCCAAGACGACTTGAAAGCGGGGCACAATTGCAGGAAACTGATTTCAGGAGGTAGATTGGAATTGCATTTTAAGCATAGGAAAAGAGGCAGAACGTCCACAGTGATGCACTTGGCCAAAAAGGGCATATGCGTTTTTTCCTGAATATATTCAGGAAAAAACGCATACGCACTTTTTGGCCAACCAAGCAAGCTTGCAAAGGAAATCTGCACTACAATGAAGTCTCACTTCCCCCCGGTCAAAAGGGCCATCTGAAAAAAGTGTAAAATCCAGAAAGGCAGAACAGTCCATGGAGAACTGGGGGCCTTGTTATGCTGATGGGTGGGATGTAAATTGCCACCCGCCACTCTGGAGAAGTGTATGGTGTTTCCTGAAACATCTAAAAAACAAAGCAACAGAGCCTAGGGCACTTCCACTTATGGTCCTATAGCTTAGGGAAATTACAATCAAAAAGACACAGCCACCCCAAAGTTTGGGACGGCTCTGTTTACTAGAACCTAATTTACGGCACAAGTTCAATATCGCAGAATACGAAAAATGGATAAAGAAGTTGTGGTAGTTACGTAGAATGCAATATCGCTCAGCAATGAAATCTATGTCATCAGGCCCGTAGCAGCATAATGAGTGGATTCAGGTACGATGATTCTAACTGAAATAAGTCACACAGAAAAAGAAACATCATAAGATATCACTAATACACGGAATGTAAACTTGGCTACACAGGAACTGAATTACAAAACAGAACACGGTCTCAAATTGAGAAAACCAACTTATGCTTTCTTAAGGGGAAAGGTGAGTTAGGGTGCTCCATAAAACCAGAGATTGAAATGAGCACAGATACCGTTCCATAAGCCAAATATGTAATAGACAAGAGCTACTCCTTGTTCAACGAAATGGACTCAACACCCCATATTAAATGCCTAAGAGTATACCTTACAATAGGAATCTTAAAACCTATGGATTGCTATGTCTCCAAAAGGGAATCAAGCGTGTGTACAGTGGCATAAACGCAGCAGTGATAGGATTGGTGTGGTTCGGTGAGCAAATGCAGACCCTTTGAAGTCATATTGCATGGTAGCCATTCCATGGGTCTCAACTCTCCAGGTTGAAGGGATTCTTCCTTCAGCTAAAACATGCATGTGGAACCCAGAGTATGATCCACCGTGTGATCGGGAAACGTGTTCAAATGTGTCTCAGTTTTCATCCCCTGGTACTCGGGTGCAACATTCCAGACGCTTTACTAACACTCTCCCCACTTGGAGAGTCAGTGCCTTGAACCTCCTGTTTGGCCCAGTTTGCAATTTCTGCGGAAGATGAACAGGAATAGGGAGAACCAATGAGAGACTAGCTGGAGGTGTCTGGACGGGCAAATTTAACTCTCATTTCCCACCAGGAAGGGGAATTAACCAAAGGCTCAGCATGCCGTGCCGGAACCAGATTAGGGCCTGAAGCAATCCTGCGGTGTTGCGGCCAGCTCACAAGAAACCGAGTTGAAGAAAGGAGCTCAGGGGCACTGTAATTCACAAACTTGCAGAGTTATAAATGACAGCTATGCTCCAAAATATACTGAAGTCAGGCTGCCAAGAGGACTTGAAAGCGGGGCAGAATTGCAGGAAACTGAT
The DNA here is from genome assembly GCF_964374135.1 of Grampus griseus. Taxonomy (NCBI): domain Eukaryota; kingdom Metazoa; phylum Chordata; class Mammalia; order Artiodactyla; family Delphinidae; genus Grampus; species Grampus griseus. Next base: position 22,977 of record NW_028132778.1, on the reverse strand, counting down.
TTCAGGAGGTAGACTGGAATTGCATTTTAAGCATAGGAAAAGAGGCAGAACGTCCACAGGGATGCACTTGGCCAAAAAGGGCGTATGCGTTTTTTCCTGAATATATTCAGGAAAAAACGCATACGCACTTTTTGGCCAACCAAGCAAGCTTGCAAAGGAAATCTGCACTACAATGAAGTCTCACTTCCCCCCGGTCAAAAGGGCAATCTGAAAAAAGTGTAAAATCCAGAAAGGCGGGACAGTCCATGGAGAACTGGGGGCCTTGTTATGCTGATGGGCGGGATGTAAATTGCCACCCGCCACTCTGGAGAAGTGTATGGTGTTTCCTGAAAAATCTAAAAAACAAAGCAACAGAGCCTAGGGCACTTCCACTTATGGTCCTATAACTTAGGGAAAGTAAAATCAAACAGACACAGCCACCCCAAAGTTTGGGACGGCTCTGTTTACTAGAACCTCGTTTACGGTACAAGTTCAATATCGCAGAAACTGAAAACTGGATAAAGAAGTTGTGGTTCTTACGTACAATGCAATATCGCTCAGCAATAAAATCTATGTCATCAGGCCCGTAGCAGCATAATGAGTGGATTCAGGTACGATGATTCTAACTGAAATAAGTCACACAGAAAAAGAAACATCATAAGATATCACGAATACACGGAATGTAAACTTGGCTACACAGGAACTGAATTACAAAACAGAACAGGGTCTCAAATTTAGAAAACCAACTTATGCTTGCTTAAGGGGAAAGGTGAGTTGGGGTGCTCCATAAAACCAGAGATTGAAATGAGCACAGATACCATTCCATAAGCCAAATATGTAATAGACAAGAGCTACTCCTTGCTCAACGAAATGGACTCAACACCCCATATTAAATGCCTAAGAGTATACCTGACTAGTAGGAATCTTAAAACCTATGGATTGCTATGTTCCGAAAGAGAATCAAGTGTGTGTACAGTGGCATAAACGCAGCAGTGATAGGATTGGTGAGGTTCGGTGAGCAAATGCAGACCCTTTGAAGTCATATTGCATGGTAGCCATTCCATGGGTCTCAAGTCTCCAGGTTGAAAGGATTCTTCCTTCAGCTAAAACATGCATGTGGAACCCAGAGTATGATCCACCGTGTGATCGGGAAACGTTTTCAAATGTGTCTCAGTTTTCGTCCCCTGGTACTCGGGTGCAACATTACAGACGCTTTACTAACACTCTCCCCACTTGGAGAGTCAGTGCCTTGAACCTCCTGTTTGGCCCAGTTTGCAATTTCTGTGGAAGATGAACAGGAATAGGGAGAACCAATGAGAGACTAGCTGGAGGTGTGTGGACGGGCAAATTTAACTCTCATTTCCCAACAGGAAGAGGAATTAACCAAAGGCTCAGCGTGCCGTGCCGGAACCAGATTAGGCCCTGAAGCAATCCTGCGGTGCTGCGTCCAGCTCACAAGAAAGCGAGTTGAAGAAAGGAGCTCAGGGGCACTGTAATTCACAAACCTGCAGAGTTATAAATGACAGCTATCGTCCAAAAATATATTGAAGTAAGGCTGCCAAGAGAACTTGAAAGCGGGGCAGAATTGCAGGAAACCAATTTCAGGAGGTAGACTGGAATTGCATTTAAAGCATAGGAAAAGACGCAGAACGTCCACAATGATGCACTTGGCCAAAAAGGGCGTATGCGTTTTTTCCTGAATATATTCAGGAAAAAACGCATACGCCCTTTTTGGCCAACCAAGGAAGCTTGCAAAGGAAATCTGCACTACAATGAAGTCTCACTTCCCCCCGGTCAAAAGGGCAATCTGAAAAAAGTGTAAAATGCAGAAAGGCAGGACAGTCCATGGAGAACTGGGGGCCTTGTTATGCTGATGGGCGGGATGTAAATTGCCACCCGCCACTCTGGAGAAGTGTATGGTGTTTCCTGAAACATCTAAAAAACAAAGCAACAGAGCCTAGGGCACTTCCACTTATGGTCCTATAGCTTAGGGAAATTACAATCAAAAAGACACAGCCACCCCAAAGTTTGGGACGGCTCTGTTTACTAGAACCTAATTTACGGCACAAGTTCAATATCGCAGAATGCGAAAAATGGATAAAGAAGTTGTGGTACTTACGTACAATGCAATATCGCTCAGCAATGAAATCTATGTCATCAGGCCCGTAGCAGCATAATGAGTGGATTCAGGTACGATGATTCTAACTGAAATAAGTCACACAGAAAAAGAAACATCATAAGATATCACGAATACACGGAATGTAAACTTGGCTACACAGGAACTGAATTACAAAACAGAACACGGTCTCAAATTTAGAAAACGAACTTATGCTTGCTTAAGGGGAAAGGTGAGTTGGGGTGCTCCATAAAACCAGAGATTGAAATGAGCACAGATACCATTCCATAAGCCAAATATGTAATAGACAAGAGCTACTCCTTGCTCAACGAAATGGACTCAACACCCCATATTAAATGCCTAAGAGTATACCTGACTAGTAGGAATCTTAAAACCTATGGATTGCTATGTTCCGAAAGAGAATCAAGTGTGTGTACAGCGGCATAAACGCAGCAGTGATAGATTTGGTGAGGTTTGGTGAGCAAATGCAGACCCTTTGAAGTCATATTGCATGGTAGCCATTCCATGGGTCTCAAGTCTCCAGGTTGAAGGGATTCTTCCTTCAGCTAAAACATGCATGTGGAACCCAGAGTATGATCCACCGTGTGATCGGGAAACGTGTTCAAATGTGTCTCAGTTTTCGTCCCCTGGTACTCGGGTGCAACATTACAGACGCTTTACTAACACTCTCCCCACTTGGAGAGTCAGTGCCTTGAACCTCCTGTTTGGCCCAGTTTGCAATTTCTGCGGAAGATGAACAGGAATAGGGAGAACCAATGAGAGACTAGCTGGAGGTGTCTGGACGGGCAAATTTAACTCTCATTTCCCACCAGGAAGAGGAATTAACCAAAGGCTCAGCGTGCCGTGCCGGAACCAGATTAGGCCCTGAAGCAATCCTGCGGTGTTGCGGCCAGCTCACAAGAAAGCGAGTTGAAGAAAGGAGCTCAGGGGCACTGTAATTCACAAACCTGCAGAGTTATAAATGACAGCTATCGTCCAAAAATATATTGAAGTAAGGCTGCCAAGAGGACTTGAAAGCGGGGCAGAATTGCAGGAAACCGATTTCAGGAGGTAGACTGGAATTGCATTTAAAGCATAGGAAAAGACGCAGAACGTCCACAGTGATGCACTTGGCCAAAATGGGCGTATGCGTTTTTTCCTGAATATATTCAGGAAAAAACGCATACGCCCTTTTTGGCCAACCAAGCAAGCTTGCAAAGGAAATCTGCACTACAATGAAGTCTCACTTCCCCCCGGTCAAAAGGGCAATCTGAAAAAAGTGTAAAATCCAGAAAGGCGGGACAGTCCATGGAGAACTGGGGGCCTTGTTATGCTGATGGGCGGGATGTAAATTGCCACCCGCCACTCTGGAGAAGTGTATGGTGTTTCCTGAAAAATCTAAAAAACAAAGCAACAGAGCCTAGGGCACTTCCACTTATGGTCCTATAACTTAGGGAAATTAAAATCAAACAGACACAGCCACCCCATAGTTTGGGACGGCTCTGTTTACTAGAACCTCGTTTACGGTACAAGTTCAATATCGCAGAAACTGAAAACTGGATAAAGAAGTTGTGGTTCTTACGTAGAATGCAATATCGCTCAGCAATGAAATCTATGTCATCAGGCCCGTAACAGCATAATGAGTGGATTCAGGTACGATGATTCTAACTGAAATAAGTCACACAGAAAAAGAAACATCATAAGATATCACGAATACACGGAATGTAAACTTGGCTACACAGGAACTGAATTACAAAACAGAACAGGGTCTCAAATTTAGAAAACCAACTTATGCTTGCTTAAGGGGAAAGGTGAGTTGGGGTGCTCCATAAAACCAGAGATTGAAATGAGCACAGATACCATTCCATAAGCCAAATATGTAAGAGACAAGAGCTACTCCTTGCTCAACGAAATGGACTCAACACCCCATATTAAATGCCTAAGAGTATACCTGACTAGTAGGAATCTTAAAACCTATGGATTGCTATGTTCCGAAAGAGAATCAAGTGTGTGGACAGCGGCATAAACGCAGCAGTGATAGGATTGGTGAGGTTCGGTGAGCAAATGCAGACCCTTTGAAGTCATATTGCATGGTAGCCATTCCATGGGTCTCAACTCTCCAGGTTGAACGGATTCTTCCTTCAGCTAAAACATGCATGTGGAACCCAGAGTATGATCCACCGTGTGATCGGGAAACGTGTTCAAATGTGTCTCAGTTTTCGTCCCCTGGTACTCGGGTGCAACATTCCAGACGCTTTACTAACACTCTCCCCACTTGGAGAGTCAGTGCCTTGAACCTCCTGTTTGGCCCAGTTTGCAATTTCTGCGGAAGATGAACAGGAATAGGGAGAACCAATGAGAGACTAGCTGGAGGTGTCTGGACGGGCAAATTTAACTCTCATTTCCCACCAGGAAGGGGAATTAACCAAAGGCTCAGCATGCCGTGCCGGAACCAGATTAGGGCCTGAAGCAATCCTGCGATGTTGCGGCCAGCTCACAAGAAAGCGAGTTGAAGAAAGGAGCTCAGGGGCACTGTAATTCACAAACCTGCAGAGTTATAAATGACAGCTATCGTCCAAAAATATATTGAAGTAAGGCTGCCAAGAGGACTTGAAAGCGGGGCAGAATTGCAGGAAACTGATTTCAGGAGGTAGACTGGAATTGCATTTTAAGCATAGGAAAAGAGGCAGAACGTCCACAGGGATGCACTTGGCCAAAAAGGGCGTATGCGTTTTTTCCTGAATATATTCAGGAAAAAACGCATACGCCCTTTTTGGCCAACCAAGCAAGCTTGCAAAGGAAATCTGCACTACAATGAAGTCTCACTTCCCCCCGGTCAAAAGGGCAATCTGAAAAAAGTGTAAAATCCAGAAAGGCGGGACAGTCCATGGAGAACTGGGGGCCTTGTTATGCTGATGGGCGGGATGTAAATTGCCACCCGCCACTCTGGAGAAGTGTATGGTGTTTCCTGAAAAATCTAAAAAACAAAGCAACAGAGCCTAGGGCACTTCCACTTATGGTCCTATAACTTAGGGAAATTAAAATCAAACAGACACAGCCACCCCAAAGTTTGGGACGGCTCTGTTTACTAGAACCTCGTTTACGGTACAAGTTCAATATCGCAGAAACTGAAAACTGGATAAAGAAGTTGTGGTTCTTACGTAGAATGCAATATCGCTCAGCAATAAAATCTATGTCATCAGGCCCGTAGCAGCATAATGAGTGGATTCAGGTACGATGATTCTAACTGAAATAAGTCACACAGAAAAAGAAACATCATAAGATATCACGAATACACGGAATGTAAACTTGGCTACACAGGAACTGAATTACAAAACAGAACAGGGTCTCAAATTTAGAAAACCAACTTATGCTTGCTTAAGGGGAAAGGTGAGTTGGGGTGCTCCATAAAACCAGAGATTGAAATGAGCACAGATACCATTCCATAAGCCAAATATGTAATAGACAAGAGCTACTCCTTGCTCAACGAAATGGACTCAACACCCCATATTAAATGCCTAAGAGTATACCTGACTAGTAGGAATCTTAAAACCTATGGATTGCTATGTTCCGAAAGAGAATCAAGTGTGTGTACAGCGGCATAAACGCAGCAGTGATAGGATTGGTGAGGTTCGGTGAGCAAATGCAGACCCTTTGAAGTCATATTGCATGGTAGCCATTCCATGGGTCTCAAGTCTCCAGGTTGAAGGGATTCTTCCTTCAGCTAAAACATGCATGTGGAACCCAGAGTATGATCCACCGTGTGATCGGGAAACGTGTTCAAATGTGTCTCAATTTTCGTCCCCTGGTACTCGGGTGCAACATTACAGACGCTTTACTAACACTCTCCCCACTTGGAGAGTCAGTGCCTTGAACCTCCTGTTTGGCCCAGTTTGCAATTTCTGTGGAAGATGAACAGGAATAGGGAGAACCAATGAGAGACTAGCTGGAGGTGTGTGGACGGGCAAATTTAACTCTCATTTCCCAACAGGAAGAGGAATTAACCAAAGGCTCAGCGTGCCGTGCCGGAACCAGATTAGGCCCTGAAGCAATCATGCGGTGCTGCGTCCAGCTCACAAGAAAGCGAGTTGAAGAAAGGAGCTCAGGGGCACTGTAATTCACAAACCTGCAGAGTTATAAATGACAGCTATCGTCCAAAAATATATTGAAGTAAGGCTGCCAAGAGAACTTGAAAGCGGGGCAGAATTGCAGGAAACCAATTTCAGGAGGTAGACTGGAATTGCATTTAAAGCATAGGAAAAGACGCAGAACGTCCACAGTGATGCACTTGGCCAAAAAGGGCGTATGCGTTTTTTCCTGAATATATTCAGGAAAAAACGCATACGCCCTTTTTCGCCAACCAAGGAAGCTTGCAAAGGAAATCTGCACTACAATGAAGTCTCACTTCAACCCGGTCAAAAGGGCAATCTGAAAAAAGTGTAAAATCCAGAAAGGCAGGACAGTCCATGGAGAACTGGGGGCCTTGTTATGCTGATGGGCGGGATGTAAATTGCCACCCGCCACTCTGGAGAAGTGTATGGTGTTTCCTGAAACATCTAAAAAACAAAGCAACAGAGCCTAGGGCACTTCCACTTATGGTCCTATAGCTTAGGGAAATTACAATCAAAAAGACACAGCCACCCCAAAGTTTGGGACGGCTCTGTTTACTAGAACCTAATTTATGGCACAAGTTCAATATCGCAGAATGCGAAAAATGGATAAAGAAGTTGTGGTACTTACGTACAATGCAATATCGCTCAGCAATGAAATCTATGTCATCAGGCCCATAGCAGCATAATGAGTGGATTCAGGTACGATGATTCTAACTGAAATAAGTCACACAGAAAAAGAAACATCATAAGATATCACGAATACACGGAATGTAAACTTGGCTACACAGGAACTGAATTACACAACAGAACACGGTCTCAAATTTAGAAAACGAACTTATGCTTGCTTAAGGGGAAAGGTGAGTTGGGGTGCTCCATAAAACCAGAGATTGAAATGAGCACAGATACCATTCCATAAGCCAAATATGTAATAGACAAGAGCTACTCCTTGCTCAACGAAATGGACTCAACACCCCATATTAAATGCCTAAGAGTATACCTGACTAGTAGGAATCTTAAAACCTATGGATTGCTATGTTCCGAAAGAGAATCAAGTGTGTGTACAGCGGCATAAACGCAGCAGTGATAGATTTGGTGAGGTTTGGTGAGCAAATGCAGACCCTTTGAAGTCATATTGCATGGTAGCCATTCCATGGGTCTCAAGTCTCCAGGTTGAAGGGATTCTTCCTTCAGCTAAAACATGCATGTGGAACCCAGAGTATGATCCACCGTGTGATCGGGAAACGTGTTCAAATGTGTCTCAGTTTTCGTCCCCTGGTACTCGGGTGCAACATTACAGACGCTTTACTAACACTCTCCCCACTTGGAGAGTCAGCGCCTTGAACCTCCTGTTTGGCCCAGTTTGCAATTTCTGCGGAAGATGAACAGGAATAGGGAGAACCAATGAGAGACTAGCTGGAGGTGTCTGGACGGGCAAATTTAACTCTCATTTCCCACCAGGAAGAGGAATTAACCAAAGGCTCAGCGTGCCGTGCCGGAACCAGATTAGGCCCTGAAGCAATCCTGCGGTGTTGCGGCCAGCTCACAAGAAAGCGAGTTGAAGAAAGGAGCTCAGGGGCACTGTAATTCACAAACCTGCAGAGTTATAAATGACAGCTATCGTCCAAAAATATATTGAAGTAAGGCTGCCAAGAGGACTTGAAAGCGGGGCAGAATTGCAGGAAACCGATTTCAGGAGGTAGACTGGAATTGCATTTAAAGCATAGGAAAAGACGCAGAACGTCCACAGTGATGCACTTGGCCAAAATGGGCGTATGCGTTTTTTCCTGAATATATTCAGGAAAAAACGCATACGCCCTTTTTGGCCAACCAAGCAAGCTTGCAAAGGAAATCTGCACTACAATGAAGTCTCACTTCCCCCCGGTCAAAAGGGCAATCTGAAAAAAGTGTAAAATCCAGAAAGGCGGGACAGTCCATGGAGAACTGGGGGCCTTGTTATGCTGATGGGCGGGATGTAAATTGCCACCCGCCACTCTGGAGAAGTGTATGGTGTTTCCTGAAAAATCTAAAAAACAAAGCAACAGAGCCTAGGGCACTTCCACTTATGGTCCTATAACTTAGGGAAATTAAAATCAAACAGACACAGCCACCCCATAGTTTGGGACGGCTCTGTTTACTAGAACCTCGTTTACGGTACAAGTTCAATATCGCAGAAACTGAAAACTGGATAAAGAAGTTGTGGTTCTTACGTAGAATGCAATATCGCTCAGCAATGAAATCTATGTCATCAGGCCCGTAACAGCATAATGAGTGGATTCAGGTACGATGATTCTAACTGAAATAAGTCACACAGAAAAAGAAACATCATAAGATATCACGAATACACGGAATGTAAACTTGGCTACACAGGAACTGAATTACAAAACAGAACAGGGTCTCAAATTTAGAAAACCAACTTATGCTTGCTTAAGGGGAAAGGTGAGTTGGGGTGCTCCATAAAACCAGAGATTGAAATGAGCACAGATACCATTCCATAAGCCAAATATGTAAGAGACAAGAGCTACTCCTTGCTCAACGAAATGGACTCAACACCCCATATTAAATGCCTAAGAGTATACCTGACTAGTAGGAATCTTAAAACCTATGGATTGCTATGTTCCGAAAGAGAATCAAGTGTGTGTACAGCGGCATAAACGCAGCAGTGATAGGATTGGTGAGGTTCGGTGAGCAAATGCAGACCCTTTGAAGTCATATTGCATGGTAGCCATTCCATGGGTCTCAAGTCTCCAGGTTGAAGGGATTCTTCCTTCAGCTAAAACATGCATGTGGAACCCAGAGTATGATCCACCGTGTGATCGGGAAACGTGTTCAAATGTGTCTCAGTTTTCGTCCCCTGGTACTCGGGTGCAACATTCCAGACGCTTTACTAACACTCTCCCCACTTGGAGAGTCAGTGCCTTGAACCTCCTGTTTGGCCCAGTTTGCAATTTCTGCGGAAGATGAACAGGAATAGGGAGAACCAATGAGAGACTAGCTGGAGGTGTGTGGACGGGCAAATTTAACTCTCATTTCCCAACAGGAAGAGGAATTAACCAAAGGCTCAGCGTGCCGTGCTGGAACCAGATTAGGCCCTGAAGCAATCCTGCGGTGCTGTGTCCAGCTCACAAGAAAGCGAGTTGAAGAAAGGAGCTCAGGGGCACTGTAATTCACAAACCTGCAGAGTTATAAATGACAGCTATCGTCCAAAAATATATTGAATTAAGGCTGCCAAGAGAACTTGAAAGCGGGGCAGAATTGCAGGAAACCGATTTCAGGAGGTAGACTGGAATTGCATTTAAAGCATAGGAAAAGACGCAGAACGTCCACAGTGATGCACTTGGCCAAAAAGGGCGTATGCGTTTTTTCCTGAATATATTCAGGAAAAAAGGCATACGCACTTTTTGGCCAACCAAGCAAGCTTGCAAAGGAAATCTGCACTACAATGAAGTCTCACTTCCCCCCGGTCAAAAGGGCAATCTGAAAAAAGTGTAAAATCCAGAAAGGCAAGACAGTCCATGGAGAACTGGGGGCCTTGTTATGCTGATGGGCGGGATGTAAATTGCCACCCGCCACTCTGGAGAAGTGTATGGTGTTTCCTGAAACATCTAAAAAACAAAGCAACAGAGCCTAGGGCACTTCCACTTATGGTCCTATAGCTTAGGGAAATTACAATCAAAAAGACACAGCCACCCCAAAGTTTGGGACGGCTCTGTTTACTAGAACCTAATTTACGGCACAAGTTCAATATCGCAGAATGCGAAAAATGGATAAAGAAGTTGTGGTACTTACGTACAATGCAATATCGCTCAGCAATGAAATCTATGTCATCAGACCCGTAGCAGCATAATGAGTGGATTCAGGTACGATGATTCTAACTGAAATAAGTCACACAGAAAAAGAAACATCATAAGATATCACGAATACACGGAATGTAAACTTGGCTACACAGGAACTGAATTACACAACAGAACACGGTCTCAAATTTAGGAAACCAACTTATGCTTGCTTAAGGGGAAAGGTGAGTTGGGGTGCTCCATAAAACCAGAGATTGAAATGAGCACAGATACCATTCCATAAGCCAAATATGTAATAGACAAGAGCTACTCCTTGCTCAACGAAATGGACTCAACACCCCATATTAAATGCCTAAGAGTATACCTGACTAGTAGGAATCTTAAAACCTATGGATTGCTATGTTCCGAAAGAGAATCAAGTGTGTGTACAGCGGCATAAACGCAGCAGTGATAGATTTGGTGAGGTTTGGTGAGCAAATGCAGACCCTTTGAAGTCATATTGCATGGTAGCCATTCCATGGGTCTCAAGTCTCCAGGTTGAAGGGATTCTTCCTTCAGCTAAAACATGCATGTGGAACCCAGAGTATGATCCACCGTGTGATCGGGAAACGTGTTCAAATGTGTCTCAGTTTTCGTCCCCTGGTACTCGGGTGCAACATTACAGACGCTTTACTAACACTCTCCCCACTTGGAGAGTCAGTGCCTTGAACCTCCTGTTTGGCCCAGTTTGCAATTTCTGCGGAAGATGAACAGGGATAGGGAGAACCAATGAGAGACTAGCTGGAGGTGTCTGGACGGGCAAATTTAACTCTCATTTCCCACCAGGAAGAGGAATTAACCAAAGGCTCAGCGTGCCGTGCCGGAACCAGATTAGGCCCTGAAGCAATCCTGCGGTGTTGCGGCCAGCTCACAAGAAAGCGAGTTGAAGAAAGGAGCTCAGGGGCACTGTAATTCACAAACCTGCAGAGTTATAAATGACAGCTATCGTCCAAAAATATATTGAAGTAAGGCTGCCAAGAGGACTTGAAAGCGGGGCAGAATTGCAGGAAACCGATTTCAGGAGGTAGACTGGAATTGCATTTAAAGCATAGGAAAAGACGCAGAACGTCCACAGTGATGCACTTGGCCAAAATGGGCGTATGCGTTTTTTCCTGAATATATTCAGGAAAAAACGCATACGCCCTTTTTGGCCAACCAAGCAAGCTTGCAAAGGAAATCTGCACTACAATGAAGTCTCACTTCCCCCCGGTCAAAAGGGCAATCTGAAAAAAGTGTAAAATCCAGAAAGGCGGGACAGTCCATGGAGAACTGGGGGCCTTGTTATGCTGATGGGCGGGATGTAAATTGCCACCCGCCACTCTGGAGAAGTGTATGGTGTTTCCTGAAAAATCTAAAAAACAAAGCAACAGAGCCTAGGGCACTTCCACTTATGGTCCTATAACTTAGGGAAATTAAAATCAAACAGACACAGCCACCCCATAGTTTGGGACGGCTCTGTTTACTAGAACCTCGTTTACGGTACAAGTTCAATATCGCAGAAACTGAAAACTGGATAAAGAAGTTGTGGTTCTTACGTAGAATGCAATATCGCTCAGCAATGAAATCTATGTCATCAGGCCCGTAACAGCATAATGAGTGGATTCAGGTACGATGATTCTAACTGAAATAAGTCACACAGAAAAAGAAACATCATAAGATATCACGAATACACGGAATGTAAACTTGGCTACACAGGAACTGAATTACAAAACAGAACAGGGTCTCAAATTTAGAAAACCAACTTATGCTTGCTTAAGGGGAAAGGTGAGTTGGGGTGCTCCATAAAACCAGAGATTGAAATGAGCACAGATACCATTCCATAAGCCAAATATGTAAGAGACAAGAGCTACTCCTTGCTCAACGAAATGGACTCAACACCCCATATTAAATGCCTAAGAGTATACCTGACTAGTAGGAATCTTAAAACCTATGGATTGCTATGTTCCGAAAGAGAATCAAGTGTGTGTACAGCGGCATAAACGCAGCAGTGATAGGATTGGTGAGGTTCGGTGAGCAAATGCAGACCCTTTGAAGTCATATTGCATGGTAGCCATTCCATGGGTCTCAAGTCTCCAGGTTGAAGGGATTCTTCCTTCAGCTAAAACATGCATGTGGAACCCAGAGTATGATCCACCGTGTGATCGGGAAACGTGTTCAAATGTGTCTCAGTTTTCGTCCCCTGGTACTCGGGTGCAACATTCCAGACGCTTTACTAACACTCTCCCCACTTGGAGAGTCAGTGCCTTGAACCTCCTGTTTGGCCCAGTTTGCAATTTCTGCGGAAGATGAACAGGAATAGGGAGAACCAATGAGAGACTAGCTGGAGGTGTGTGGATGGGCAAATTTAACTCTCATTTCCCAACAGGAAGAGGAATTAACCAAAGGCTCAGCGTGCCGTGCCGGAACCAGATTAGGCCCTGAAGCAATCCTGCGGTGCTGTGTCCAGCTCACAAGAAAGCGAGTTGAAGAAAGGAGCTCAGGGGCACTGTAATTCACAAACCTGCAGAGTTATAAATGACAGCTATCGTCCAAAAATATATTGAATTAAGGCTGCCAAGAGAACTTGAAAGCGGGGCAGAATTGCAGGAAACCGATTTCAGGAGGTAGACTGGAATTGCATTTAAAGCATAGGAAAAGACGCAGAACGTCCACAGTGATGCACTTGGCCAAAAAGGGCGTATGCGTTTTTTCCTGAATATATTCAGGAAAAAACGCATACGCACTTTTTGGCCAACCAAGCAAGCTTGCAAAGGAAATCTGCACTACAATGAAGTCTCACTTCCCCCCGGTCAAAAGGGCAATCTGAAAAAAGTGTAAAATCCAGAAAGGCAAGACAGTCCATGGAGAACTGGGGGCCTTGTTATGCTGATGGGCGGGATGTAAATTGCCACCCGCCACTCTGGAGAAGTGTATGGTGTTTCCTGAAACATCTAAAAAACAAAGCAACAGAGCCTAGGGCACTTCCACTTATGGTCCTATAGCTTAGGGAAATTACAATCAAAAAGACACAGCCACCCCAAAGTTTGGGACGGCTCTGTTTACTAGAACCTAATTTACGGCACAAGTTCAATATCGCAGAATGCGAAAAATGGATAAAGAAGTTGTGGTACTTACGTACAATGCAATATCGCTCAGCAATGAAATCTATGTCATCAGGCCCGTAGCAGCATAATGAGTGGATTCAGGTACGATGATTCTAACTGAAATAAGTCACACAGAAAAAGAAACATCATAAGATATCACGAATACACGGAATGTAAACTTGGCTACACAGGAACTGAATTACAAAACAGAACACGGTCTCAAATTTAGGAAACCAACTTATGCTTGCTTAAGGGGAAAGGTGAGTTGGGGTGCTCCATAAAACCAGAGATTGAAATGAGCACAGATACCATTCCATAAGCCAAATATGTAATAGACAAGAGCTACTCCTTGCTCAACGAAATGGACTCAACACCCCATATTAAATGCCTAAGAGTATACCTGACTAGTAGGAATCTTAAAACCTATTGATTGCTATGTTCCGAAATAGAATCAAGTGTGTGTACAGCGGCATAAACGCAGCAGTGATAGGATTGGTGAGGTTTGGTGAGCAAATGCAGACCCTTTGAAGTCATATTGCATGGTAGCCATTCCATGGGTCTCAAGTCTCCAGGTTGAAGGGATTCTTCCTTCAGCTAAAACATGCATGTGGAACCCAGAGTATGATCCACCGTGTGATCGGGAAACGTGTTCAAATGTGTCTCAGTTTTCGTCCCCTGGTACTCGGGTGCAACATTACAGACGCTTTACTAACACTCTCCCCACTTGGAGAGTCAGTGCCTTGAACCTCCTGTTTGGCCCAGTTTGCAATTTCTGCGGAAGATGAACAGGGATAGGGAGAACCAATGAGAGACTAGCTGGAGGTGTCTGGACGGGCAAATTTAACTCTCATTTCCCAACAGGAAGAGGAATTAACCAAAGGCTCAGCGTGCCGTGCCGGAACCAGATTAGGGCCTGAAGCAATCCTGCCGTATTGCGGCCAGCTCACAAGAAAGTGAGTTGAAGAAAGGAGCTCAGGGGCACTGTAATTCACAAACCTGCAGAGTTATAAATGACAGCTATCGTCCAAAAATATATTGAAGTAAGGCTGCCAAGAGGACTTGAAAGCGGGGCAGAATTGCAGGAAACCGATTTCAGGAGGTAGACTGGAATTGCATTTAAAGCATAGGAAAAGACGCAGAACGTCCACAGTGATGCACTTGGCCAAAAAGGGCGTATGCGTTTTTTCCTGAATATATTCAGGAAAAAACGCATACGCCCTTTTTGGCCAACCAATCAAGCTTGCAAAGGAAATCTGCACTACAATGAAGTCTCACTTCCTCCCGGTCAAAAGGGCCACCTGAAAAAAGTGTAAAATCCAGAAAGGCGGGACAGTCCATGGAGAACTGGGGACCTTGTTATGTTGATGGGCGGGATGTAAATTGCCACCCGCCACTCTGGAGAAGTGTATGGTGTTTCCTGAAAAATCTAAAAAACAAAGCAACAGAGCCTAGGGCACTTCCACTTATGGTCCTATAGCTTAGGGAAATTACAATCAAAAAGACACAGCCACCCCAAAGTTTGGGACGGCTCTGTTTACTAGAACCTCGTTTACGGTACAAGTTCAATATCGCAGAAACTGAAAAGTGGATAAAGAAGTTGTGGTACTTACGTACAATGCAATATCGCTCAGCAATGAAATCTATGTCATCAGGCCCGTAGCAGCATAGTGAGTGGATTCAGGTACGATGATTCTAACTGAAATAAGTCACACAGAAAAAGAAACATCATAAGATATCACGATTACACGGAATGTAAACTTGGCTACACAGGAACTGAATTACAAAACAGAACAGGGTCTCAAATTTAGAAAACCAACTTATGCTTGCTTAAGTGGAAAGGTGAGTTGGGGTGCTCCATAAAACCAGAGATTGAAATGAGCACAGATACCATTCCATAAGCCAAATATGTAATAGACAAGAGCTACTCCTTGCTCAACGAAATGGACTCAACACCCCATATTAAATGCCTAAGAGTATACCTGACTAGTAGGAATCTTAAAACCTATGGATTGCTATGTTCCGAAAGAGAATCAAGTGTGTGTACAGCGGCATAAATGCAGCAGTGATAGGATTGGTGAGGTTCGGTGAGCAAATGCAGACCCTTTGAAGTCATATTGCATGGTAGCCATTCCATGGGTCTCAAGTCTCCAGGTTGAAGGGATTCTTCCTTCAGCTAAAACATGCATGTGGAACCCAGAGTATGATCCACCGTGTGATCGGGAAACGTGTTCAAAT
Organism: Grampus griseus; assembly: GCF_964374135.1. NCBI lineage: Eukaryota > Metazoa > Chordata > Mammalia > Artiodactyla > Delphinidae > Grampus > Grampus griseus. Next base: position 7,622 of record NW_028132778.1, on the reverse strand, counting down.
GTGTCTCAGTTTTCGTCCCCTGGTACTCGGGTGCAACATTCCAGACGCTTTACTAACACTCTCCCCACTTGGAGAGTCAGTGCCTTGAACCTCCTGTTTGGCCCAGTTTGCAATTTCTGCGGAAGATGAACAGGAATAGGGAGAACCAATGAGAGACTAGCTGGAGGTGTGTGGACGGGCAAATTTAACTCTCATTTCCCAACAGGAAGAGGAATTAACCAAAGGCTCAGCGTGCCGTGCCGGAACCAGATTAGGCCCTGAAGCAATCCTGCGGTGGTCTGTCCAGCTCACAAGAAAGCGAGTTGAAGAAAGGAGCTCAGGGGCACTGTAATTCACAAACCTGCAGAGTTATAAATGACAGCTATCGTCCAAAAATATATTGAATTAAGGCTGCCAAGAGAACTTGAAAGCGGGGCAGAATTGCAGGAAACCGATTTCAGGAGGTAGACTGGAATTGCATTTAAAGCATAGGAAAAGACGCAGAACGTCCACAGTGATGCACTTGGCCAAAAAGGGCGTATGCGTTTTTTCCTGAATATATTCAGGAAAAAACGCATACGCACTATTTGGCCAACCAAGCAAGCTTGCAAAGGAAATCTGCACTACAATGAAGTCTCACTTCCCCCCGGTCAAAAGGGCAATCTGAAAAAAGTGTAAAATCCAGAAAGGCAGGACAGTCCATGGAGAACTGGGGCCTTGTTATGCTGATGGGCGGGATGTAAATTGCCACCCGCCACTCTGGAGAAGTGTATGGTGTTTCCTGAAACATCTAAAAAACAAAGCAACAGAGCCTAGGGCACTTCCACTTATGGTCCTATAGCTTAGGGAAATTACAATCAAAAAGACACAGCCACCCCAAAGTTTGGGACGGCTCTGTTTACTAGAACCTAATTTACGGCACAAGTTCAATATCGCAGAATGCGAAAAATGGATAAAGAAGTTGTGGTACTTACGTACAATGCAATATCGCTCAGCAATGAAATCTATGTCATCAGGCCCGTAGCAGCATAATGAGTGGATTCAGGTACGATGATTCTAACTGAAATAAGTCACACAGAAAAGGAAACATCATAAGATATCACGAATACACGGAATGTAAACTTGGCTACACAGGAAATGAATTACAAAACAGAACACGGTCTCAAATTTAGGAAACCAACTTATGCTTTCTTAAGGGGAAAGGTGAGTTGGGGTGCTCCATAAAACCAGAGATTGAAATGAGCACAGATACCATTCCATAAGCCAAATATGTAATAGACAAGAGCTACTCCTTGCTCAACGAAATGGACTCAACACCCCATATTAAATGCCTAAGAGTATACCTGACTAGTAGGAATCTTAAAACCTATTGATTGCTATGTTCCGAAATAGAATCAAGTGTGTGTACAGCGGCATAAACGCAGCAGTGATAGGATTGGTGAGGTTTGGTGAGCAAATGCAGACCCTTTGAAGTCATATTGCATGGTAGCCATTCCATGGGTCTCAAGTCTCCAGGTTGAAGGGATTCTTCCTTCAGCTAAAACATGCATGTGGAACCCAGAGTATGATCCACCGTGTGATCGGGAAACGTGTTCAAATGTGTCTCAGTTTTCGTCCCCTGGTACTCGGGTGCAACATTACAGACGCTTTACTAACACTCTCCCCACTTGGAGAGTCAGTGCCTTGAACCTCCTGTTTGGCCCAGTTTGCAATTTCTGCGGAAGATGAACAGGGATAGGGAGAACCAATGAGAGACTAGCTGGAGGTGTCTGGACGGGCAAATTTAACTCTCATTTCCCACCAGGAAGAGGAATTAACCAAAGGCTCAGCGTGCCGTGCCGGAACCAGATTAGGGCCTGAAGCAATCCTGCCGTATTGCGGCCAGCTCACAAGAAAGCGAGTTGAAGAAAGGAGCTCAGGGGCACTGTAATTCACAAACCTGCAGAGTTATAAATGACAGCTATCGTCCAAAAATATATTGAAGTAAGGCTGCCAAGAGGACTTGAAAGCGGGGCAGAATTGCAGGAAACCAATTTCAGGAGGTAGACTGGAATTGCATTTAAAGCATAGGAAAAGACGCAGAACGTCCACAGTGATGCACTTGGCCAAAAAGGGCGTATGCGTTTTTTCCTGAATATATTCAGGAAAAAACGCATACGCACTTTTTGGCCAACCAAGCAAGCTTGCAAAGGAAATCTGCACTACAATGAAGTCTCACTTCCCCCCGGTCAAAAGGGCAATCTGAAAAAAGTGTAAAATCCAGAAAGGCAGAACAGTCCATGGAGAACTGGGGGCCTTGTTATGCTGATGGGCGGGATGTAAATTGCCACCCGCCACTCTGGAGAAGTGTATGGTGTTTCCTGAAACATCTAAAAAACAAAGCAACAGAGCCTAGGGCACTTCCACTTATGGACCTATAGCTTAGGGAAATTACAATCAAAAAGACACAGCCACCCCAAAGTTTGGGACGGCTCTGTTTACTAGAACCTAATTTACGGCACAAGTTCAATATCGCAGAATGCGAAAAATGGATAAAGAAGTTGTGGTACTTACGTACAATGCAATATCGCTCAGCAATGAAATCTATGTCATCAGGCCCGTAGCAGCATAATGAGTGGATTCAGGTACGATGATTCTAACTGAAATAAGTCACACAGAAAAAGAAACATCATAAGATATCACGAATACACGGAATGTAAACTTGGCTACACAGGAACTGAATTACAAAACAGAACACGGTCTCAAATTTAGGAAACCAACTTATGCTTGCTTAAGGGGAAAGGTGAGTTGGGGTGCTCCATAAAACCAGAGATTGAAATGAGCACAGATACCATTCCATAAGCCAAATATGTAATAGACAAGAGCTACTCCTTGCTCAACGAAATGGACTCAACACCCCATATTAAATGCCTAAGAGTATACCTGACTAGTAGGAATCTTAAAACCTATTGATTGCTATGTTCCGAAATAGAATCAAGTGTGTGTACAGCGGCATAAACGCAGCAGTGATAGGATTGGTGAGGTTTGGTGAGCAAATGCAGACCCTTTGAAGTCATATTGCATGGTAGCCATTCCATGGGTCTCAAGTCTCCAGGTTGAAGGGATTCTTCCTTCAGCTAAAACATGCATGTGGAACCCAGAGTATGATCCACCGTGTGATCGGGAAACGTGTTCAAATGTGTCTCAGTTTTCGTTCCCTGGTACTCGGGTGCAACATTACAGACGCTTTACTAACACTCTCCCCACTTGGAGAGTCAGTGCCTTGAACCTCCTGTTTGGCCCAGTTTGCAATTTCTGCGGAAGATGAACAGGGATAGGGAGAACCAATGAGAGACTAGCTGGAGGTGTCTGGACGGGCAAATTTAACTCTCATTTCCCAACAGGAAGAGGAATTAACCAAAGGCTCAGCGTGCCGTGCCGGAACCAGATTAGGGCCTGAAGCAATCCTGCCGTATTGCGGCCAGCTCACAAGAAAGCGAGTTGAAGAAAGGAGCTCAGGGGCACTGTAATTCACAAACCTGCAGAGTTATAAATGACAGCTATCGTTCAAAAATATTTTGAAGTCAGGCTGCCAAGAGGACTTGAAAGCGGGGCAGAATTGCAGGAAACTGATTTCAGGAGGTAGATTGGAATTGCATTTTAAGCATAGGAAAAGAGGCAGAACGTCCACAGTGATGCACTTGGCCAAAAAGGGCATATGCGTTTTTTCCTGAATATATTCAGGAAAAAACGCATATGCCCTTTTTGGCCAACCAAGCAAGCTTGCAAAGGAAATCTGCACTACAATGAAGTCTCACTTCCCCCCAGTCAAAAGGGCCATCTGAAAAAAGTGTAAAATCCAGAAAGGCAGAACAGTCCATGGAGAACTGGGGGCCTTGTTATGCTGATGGGCGGGATGTAAATTGCCACCCGCCACTCTGGAGAAGTGTATGGTGTTTCCTGAAACATCTAAAAAACAAAGCAACAGAGCCTAGGGCACTTCCACTTATGGTCCTATAGCTTAGGGAAATTACAATCAAAAAGACACAGCCACCCCAAAGTTTGGGACGGCTCTGTTTAGTAGAACCTAATTTACGGCACAAGTTCAATATCGCAGAATGCGAAAAATGGATAAAGAAGTTGTGGTAGTTACGTAGAATGCAATATCGCTCAGCAATGAAATCTATGTCATCAGGCCCGTAGCAGCATAATGAGTGGATTCAGGTACGATGATTCTAACTGAAATAAGTCACACAGAAAAAGAAACATCATAAGATATCACTAATACACGGAATGTAAACTTGGGTACACAGGAACTGAATTACAAAACAGAACAGGGTCTCAAATTTAGAAAACCAACTTATGCTTGCTTAAGGGGAAAGGTGAGTTGGGGTGCTCCATAAAACCAGAGATTGAAATGAGCACAGATACCGTTCCATAAGCCAAATATGTAATAGACAAGAGCTACTCCTTGTTCAACGAAATGGACTCAACACCCCATATTAAATGCCTAAGATTATACGTGACTAGTAGGAATCTTAAAACCTATGGATTGCTATGTCTCCGAAAGAGAATCAAGCATGTGTACAGCGGCATAAACGCAGCAGTGATAGGACTGGTGAGGTTCGGTGAGCAAATGCAGACCCTTTGAAGTCATATTGCATGGTAGACATTCCATGGGTCTCAACTCTCCAGGTTGAAGGGATTCTTCCTTCAGCTAAAACATGCATGTGAAACCCAGAGTATGATCCACCGTGTGATCGGGAAACGTGCTCAAATGTGTCTCAGTTTTCGTCCCCTAGTACTCGGGTGTAATATTCCATACGCTTTACTAACACGCTCCCCACTTGGAGAGTCAGTGCCTTGAACCTCCTGTTTTGCCTAGTTTGCAATTTCTGCGGAAGATGAACAGAAATAGGGAGAACCAATGAGAGACTAGCTGGAGGTGTCTGGACGGGCAAATTTAACTCTCATTTCCCACCAGGAAGAGGAATTAACCAAAGGATCAGCGTGCCGTGTCGGAACCAGATTAGGCCCTGAAGCAATCCTGCGGTGTTGCGGACAGCTCACAAGAAAGCGAGTTGAAGAAAGGAGCTCAGGGGCACTGTAATTCACAAACCTGCAGAGTTATAAATGACAGCTATCGTCCAAAAATGTATTGAAGTAAGGCTGCCAAGAGGACTTGAAAGCGGGGCAGAATTGCAGGAAACCGATTTCAGGAGGTAGACTGGAATTGCATTTAAAGCATAGGAAAAGAGGCAGAACGTCCACAATGATGCACTTGGCCAAAAAGGGCGTATGCGTTTTTTCCTGAATATACTCAGGAAAAAACGCATACGCCCTTTTTGGCCAACCAAGCAAGCTTGCAAAGGAGATCTGCACTACAATGAAGTCTCACTTCCCCCCCCGGTCAAAAGGGTCATCAGAAAAAAGTGTAAAATCCAGAAAGGCAGGACAGTCCATGGAGAACTGGGGGCCTTGTTATGCTGATGGGCGTTATGTAAATTGCCACCCGCCACTCTGGAGAAGTGTATGGTGTTTCCTTAAACATCTAAAAAACAAAGCAACAGAGGCTAGGGCACTTCCACTTATGGTCCTATAGCTTACGGAAATTAAAATCAAAAAGACACAGCCACCCCAAAGTTTGGGACGGCTCTGTTTACTGGAACCTAATTTACGGCACAAGTTCAATATAGCAGAATGCGAAAAATGGATAAAGAAGTTGTGGTACTTACGTACAATGCAATATCACTCAGCAATGAAATCTATGTCATCAGGCCCGTAGCAGCATAATGAGTGGATTCAGGTACGATGATTCTAACTGAAATAAGTCACACAGAAAAAGAAACATCATAAGATATCACTAATACACGGAATGTAAACTTGGCTACACAGGAACTGAATTACAAAACAGAACACGGTCTCAAATTTAGAAAACCAACTTATGCTTGCTTAAGGGGAAAGGTGAGTTGGGGTGCTCCATAAAAACAGAGATTGAAATGAGCACAGATACCGTTCCATAAGCCAAATATGTAATAGACAAGAGCTACTCCTTGCTCAACGAAATGGACTCAACACCCCATATTAAATGCCTAAGAGTATACCTGACTAGTAGGAATCTTAAAACCTATGGATTGCTATGTTCCGAAAGAGAATCAAGTGTGTGTACAGCGGCATAAACGCAGCAGTGATAGATTTGGTGAGGTTTGGTGAGCAAATGCAGACCCTTTGAAGTCATATTGCATGGTAGCCATTCCATGGGTCTCAACTCTCCAGGTTGAAGGGATTCTTCCTTCAGCTAAAACATGCATGTGGAACCCAGAGTATGATCCACCGTGTGATCGGGAAACGTGTTCAAATGTGTCTCAGTTTTCATCCCCTGGTACTCGGGTGCAACATTCCAGACGCTTTACTAACACTCTCCCCACTTGGAGAGTCAGTGCCTTGAACCTCCTGTTTGGCCCAGTTTGCAATTTCTGCGGAAGATGAACAGGAATAGGGAGAACCAATGAGAGACTAGCTGGAGGTGTCTGGACGGGCAAATTTAACTCTCATTTCCCACCAGGAAGGGGAATTAACCAAAGGCTCAGCGTGCCGTGCCGGAACCAGTTTAGGCCCTGAAGCAATCATGCGGTGTTGCGGCCAGCTCACAAGAAAGTGAGTTGAAGAAAGGAGCTCAGGGGCACTGTAATTCACAAACCTGCAGAGTTATAAATGACAGCTATCGTCCAAAAATATTTTGAAGTCAGGCTGCCAAGAGGACTTGAAAGCGGGGCAGAATTGCAGGAAACCGATTTCAGGAGGTAGACTGGAATTGCATTTTAAGCATAGGAAAAGAGGCAGAACGTCCACAGTGATGCACTTGGCCAAAAAGGGCGTATGCGTTTTTTCCTGAATATACTCAGGAAAAAACGCATACGCCCTTGTTGGCCAACCAAGCAAGCTTGCAAAGGAAATCTGCACTACAATGAAGTCTCACTTCCCCCCCGGTCAAAAGGGCCATCAGAAAAAAGTGTAAAATCCAGAAAGGCAGGACAGGCCATGGAGAACTGGGGGCCTTGTAACGCTAATGGGCGGGATGTAAATTGCCACCCGCCACTCTGGAGAAGTGTATGGTGTTTCCTGAAACATCTAAAAAACAAAGCAACAGAGCCTAGGGCACTTCCACTTATGGTCCTATAGCTTAGGGAAATTAAAATCAAAAAGACACAGTCACCCCAAAGTTTGGGACGGCTCTGTTTACTAGAACCTCGTTTACGGTACAAGTTCAATATCGCAGAAAGCCTAAAGTGGATAAAGAAGTTGTGGTACTTACGTACAATGCAATATCACTCAGCAATGAAATCTATGTCATCAGGCCCGTAGCAGCATAATGAGTGGATTCAGCTACGATGATTCTAACTGAAATAAGTCACACAGAAAAAGAAACATCATAAGATATCACTAATACACGGAATGTAAACTTGGCTACACAGGAACTGAATTACAAAACAGAACAGGGTCTCAAATTTAGAAAACCAACTTATGCTTGCTTAAGGGGAAAGGTGAGTTGGGGTGCTCCATAAAACCAGAGATTGAAATGAGCACAGATACCATTCCATAAGCCAAATATGTAATAGACAAGAGCTACTCCTTGTTCAACGAAATGGACTCAACACCCCATA